>NC_084558.2:22843327-23143327 GCF_033978685.3 Nerophis lumbriciformis | reverse complement strand
GCGCTGTGTCAGTCACTCACTGACTGGTGTACGGCATGCACAGAGCTGTGTAGGGACTCGCGTTCACCCTATTGTCAAGCGAGAAATAGACGGGTACATTTTCATAGTCAGCCTTCATGCATCAACTACATTAGAGCCTTTTTTTAGGAGAAAGCAGGTGTGGCGGGATTTGATTCGGACAGATCAGTACAGTCTTTGGTGAATTTTTGCTATTGTTCAAGTAGGGTTTCATTTTTTTAAGGTTCATCAAACAGGCATGTCCACCAGTTCTACCATCAACACTGAGTGGTATTCCATGTCCAACACATATATCAAACATTCATTTGACACTGATCCAGCATCCTTAATTGAAACTCTAATAGTAAGAAGAAACTTAAGTAATTATATTCTACTCTGTCTTCTGTAATATGTTGAACAGCAGCAACAGCTTCAGAGCCAGGCCCAACAGTCCTCCATCTCACAGGTTTCTACCCAACCACAGTCTTCCCAGCAGTCGTCCCAGCAAAGACAAAGACCCCGTCGTGTCCAGAGAGCCATGTCTCAGGATCGGGTTCTGTCCCCACAGAGAGCTCCGCAACAGGAATACAACACATCCTCGAATGGTATGTCACCCTACGGAGGTCGGATCCTCTCAGATGAACAGCTGCTGTCAGCTGAACGTCTTCGATCCCAAGAGCGACTCCTTCCGCAGGACCGCCACACTTCCCAAGAACGCCTGTACACCAAGGACCGCATGTACTCCAAGGACCGATTGCTCTCACAGGATCACCTTTACTCAAAAGACCGTCACTACTCTCAAGACCGACTCTACTCACAAGATCGCCTGTACTCACAAGACCGCCTTCTGTCCCAAGATCCTCTCCTCTCGCCAGACAAGATGATGATGTCGCTAAAGCGCGGCATGGTCAGCAGTGCGTCCGGTGGGTTCTACGACATGGACAAGTCCATGTCACGTGCCATTTCGCACACAGACGTCTTCATGCCCACCACGCCTCTGATGGATCGCTACAAGATGACCAAAATGCACTCCCATCCCAGTGCCTCCAACAATGGGGGTAGTGGAGCCAGTGCTGGGGCTCTGACAGCGGCGCCCTCAACACACTCAAACACTTTAGCAATGAACCAGACTGTCACTAAGCGGCAGGCATTCGCCACAAGACGGACTCACACCGTGGAACAGCTCCACTACGTCCCCCAGCATCACCAGCAGCAACAGCCGCCGCAGCACTACCGCACTGGCAGCAAGACTGAGGTGACCGTGTAACTGCAACCGGGAAGTGCCTGAATTTCACGGACAGTAACACTACTGTGCCATTGGCTGAAGTAATCAGGTGTGCTCATGCTCGATTAGAATAGGACGGTGATGATTTAGCTTTCTTTGACCCACGTTCCAGGACCCAGAACATCAACTCGCTTACTGTGAGAGACCGGTAAAATGAGCTACACTGTATGCTACATCCAGAATACTTTAATTCAGGAGTTCTCCCTCTCACCTGCAAACAATCGCACCACTCTCTGCATTATCATTTCCATGCACAGGCCCTGGTCTCGTTCTGTGGGTTTTGGTGAAGAAACACTAATCTTTTCAAGCCGTGATCAGCCCCCTTTTTCCAAAAAAAAAATCTAGTGTATGACCTTTTCTGTAAAAGGGCTTTTCACTGTAAAACCCAAGGTTCCAATTCTTCATTGACTTCTGATGAACGACACTACAGCACCACATATAATGAACTATAAAAACATCATAAATATATAGATAAAATGGACAAAAAAATATTTGTACAACCCATCCTATTTATAGCTGTAGAGAGACGCTGAATTTGATGTTATTTGCACTTTTTGGTGCCTCTAACAGATGTTTCAATTTCTAAAAAATGACATGTGGGTTATAAAGCACAAATCATAAAAAAAAAAAGAATAATCATATTGTTACTGAATTTTTAGTGACGGCTAGGGTTTTTGTAAGGCGATGACAGTTACATCACCTCATAAAAGTGAGTACGCCTGCATATATTTTATTATATTATCATATTTCTTTATGGGGGAAAAATTAAGACACTTTGATACAATTTCAAGTAGTCAGTGTACATCTTGTGTGACTAAATTACTGTCCCCTCAAAATAACTCAACACACAGTCAATGATGTCAAAACCTCTGGCAACAAAAAGTGACTACAACCAAAAGAAGAATGTCTGACATTGGACTAAATTATTAATTTTCCCTGCCAAGTGTCATGTTTCAAGGTTTCAGGTGTGAAAAGGGAACAGGTGTGTCATATTTAGTGTTATTGCTCTTACACTCTCCCATACTGGCCACTGGAAGTTCTATTTAACACCTCATGGCAAAGTGAAGTGGAGGAGCACAAAGTCTGCAACATCCACCATTTTTGTGACATTGTCGTGGAGGAGTGGAAGAGGATTCTAAAGGCAACCTGAAGCTGTAATAAAATCAATGCCCAAGAGAGTTAAGGCAGTGCTGGAAAATAATGGTATCCACTAGTGCTGTGCAATATAACGATATAATGCAGTACAACATAAAAATGTCTATTGTACGATATGACTTATATCGTTATCTAAAAATGCGACTAATGTAACTGCAGCAACACTGCTTCTTTGCAGTGGCATTTTTACTTCACTTGAATTAACTTCACGGGAAGAGTCAGTATGGATGTCAACATCATAGCAATCTGCTACGAGCAGGCAGGGACAAACCCAACAGAAGCTAAGCCAACAAAACCTGAAGAGGAATTGCTGCCAAAAACGATGGACGATGAACTCCTTTGTTTAGCTTTGGCTCGGATTAACAAAAGTCAGTGGCCGCCTGAACGGTCATTTTTAAAAATATGCCGCCAACAAGTCGTTGCCAGTCACCTGAACACGTCTCATATTTTTTTATCACTCAAAGACACGTTATACGGAACAGTACGGAGACAGTGAAAAAATGCGACAAAATGTTAAAACCACAAAGTGTTATCACCGTCTATGACAAGCAGTCCTGTAGACACCAAGAAATGTCTCTAAAGTCTCTAAATTCATGTTTTGACATGGCTCGAGTATACACTGTTGAAAAAAAGGGTTGGCACTAAAATTGTCTTGTTTTGTTTATAATATAAGTAAGTACATTTTATTTATAAAGTGCTTTTCACAGATAAAATCACAAAGCGCTGTACAAAACATAGGTGAAGTAAAACAGAAATTAAATTAAAACAACAGGGGCAACATCATGAAAAGGATACAAAGTGGATTAAACATGATAGTTTAAAGGTGCATCAACTAAAAGCTTTACTAAAAAGAGAAGTTTTCAAATGTTTCTTAAAAGTTTCAACACTGTCAAGATCACGGAGCGACTGGTGCAAATTGTTCCAGAGTCTGGGAGCTATAGCCTGAAATGCCAGGTCTCCACGGGTTTTAAAACGAGTTTTTGGGATCTTTAGAAGACCCTGGCCTGAAGACCGGAGGCTTGGCCCTGAGGTGTAGGGGCATAGCAAGTCAGTGATGTATCATGCAACGCACGGAATGTCAAGACTAAAATCTTAAACTCAATGCGGAATTTTTAACTTGAAGCTAATGAAGACTGGAAAAAACGGGGGAGATATGGGCTGTCCTGGGTGAACCGGTCAACAGTCTGGCAACCGCATTTTGTACAGTCTGAAGTCTCTTTAGCGTTGACTTGTTGAAGAGAGTGAAAAGAAAATTGCAATAGTCAATGCGAGACGAAATAAAAGAAGAAAATATGACCAAAAGTAAAACTCATTTAATGTGTGCATAAAAATATAATTTTAATAACAAACACTATATCTTAATATATATCGTTATTTGGGATATAAATTACCCATCCATCCATTTTCTATTGCTTGTACCCCGCCTTACGCATTCGGGTACACCCTGGACAAGACGCCACCTCATCACAGGGCCAACACAGATAGACAGACAACATTCACACTCACATTCACACACTAGGGACCATTTAGTGTTGCCAATCAACCTATCCCCAGGTGCATGTCTTTGGAGGTGGGAGGAAGCCGGACTACCCACGCAGTCACGGGGAGAACATGCAAACTCCACACAGAAAGACCCCGAGCCCGGACTTTTATTGTGAGGCACACACACTACTCCCTGTGCCACAGTCCTGCCTAATTTACCCATATCAGGATATTTGTTTGTTGTCGATATCGCGCATGTATACAAGTAAAATATTGACACTTTGGCCCAATTTAGAAATTGTACTCACTTTTGTTGTGAGTGTTTTAGACATTAATGGCTGTGTGTTATTTTAGGGGGAATTTACACTAAGCTCTCCACTGACCACTTTATATTGTATTAAAGTGAAAATGTAATACATATTTGCAGAAATTTAAAGGGTGGATACTCACTTTTACGAGGGACTGTACTGTATATATATATATATATATACATACACACACACACACACACACACACACATATTTTGGGGGTTTACTTTGTTTCTAGTCTGTAAATAAGCTATACTAGAAAAAGTGTTTTTGGCAAATCTGAACTGAATGGACTTTGATTTAGACTGTCTGTTGAAAGTAGATTCTTCGAAAGAACAACTATAAATGATCACTGTTTTGTTAGTTCAGATTAGAACCCCACTTAACCAAGTATTTGACAGGATAAATGACTACTATACTGTGTGTGTCTTGCAGAACGTTGTAGTGAGAAAAGGAATGAATGTGTTGTTAATAACAGATATATTGCTCATACTTGGATGTATACTGTTCTCCATTGACATCCCCCAAGTTGAACATCATGGAAATGGATTATAATGCTTGTAGGAACAAATAAACCATCCATATTTTTCTAACTATTCAATATTGATTAAGCAGTCTGTGTTGTTCATTTTGATGATGACTGAAAAACCCCAAACCTAACCACATTATTCACCTACAAAATCAAATATATTTTGATGGACTTTTAGATATTTGTTCTTTTGATTAAAATGGTTTTAGTTTCTGCTGCTTTTTATTTGTTAATTGGAAGCATAAAACAATCACAAGTCAATATCAGTATGTATTTTCAGTATAATCAGTCAATCAAATTGGATTTCTATTGGCCTTAATCACAAGTGCCTCGAAGGGCTTCACAAGCTCATTATGACATCCCCGGATCCACATCTGGGCAGGGAAAAACAGAAAAAACCCAGACGGGAAAAAAGAAGAAACATTGAGAAGTGATCACAGATGTAGGGACAGTGAATTAATTAATTGTTAAATGAATAGATAAAGTGGGAGTGCAGGCCATCAGAAAACCAACAGATAGTCATGGGGGGAGTGTATCTTCTTTCTGGCTCATCCGGTTAGCTACTTAGAGATGTCTGTCGCTCTGCATAGGAGAGTGCTACAAAGTTGGTCCATTTCGGGTATCAGGTTGGGTAAGCTAACACCTCCTCCAGACTTGTACCTCTCCAGAAATTAACTGTGGCCACGTGGCAGCAACAGCAGAGAAGCGGCACATCAACTGTTCTAAAAAGCCCCATACAGCAAAATATACCTGGAACTAAAACACATCTGGCACTAGTGTCTTTTTGCACCATGGCCCTGATCTGGTACGGACTCATTGACCAGATCCGAAAAAGCTCTGGGCCAAATCTTGTCCAAAGCAGCAGAAATCAAGGTCATATACGGCCACAATAAAATACGTATGTGTTACCCAAATATTACATTGGGACCAGATGTGGTCCAAGTTCGTACCAAATAGGGCAGGAATTTCACGGCGGCCATGACTCTCATTGCTCCTCTGTTTGGTCGTGTGGCCCTCGAAAAATGGTATGCGCCGCGGCCACATTGGCCTTGAAGCTCCGACGGACGCATCTTTTTTCCTCTGCGCTATTTTCATGTCATTACGGCTTCTTTGAACAGTGGTAGGTGTAATCTGCCTCGTATGAACCGCCGGAGTCCCACACTCAGCAAAGTGCTATACAACACAAAGCATCACCGGACCAAACAGGATTTAAATCCAACGCACCCAGCAGCGTGTAATCCAGATGTAAGAACGTCTCCGCCTCCTCATGCCCAGTGCACTGAATGTAGGAGTCGGATGAGCTAAACTAAGGTAAGTTTCGATACATTTGTGAAAGCATAGGAAGACAATAAACTCTCACATATGTAACACATTGTTTATATTTAGCGATACAACATGAGAAGGTGTAAGAAAACTGCAAATAGAAAACAATTCTGACCGTGCACTAAATGATATAAATCCCCAACATGTTATCGTCCTGGTGGCCAAGAGGAAAATTTAGCCTAAGCGTGAGTTCTTTCTTAATGTACAACCAGAGCTAAACAATTGTTTAAGACTGCATTTGATACTGTTTGTGTCTTTAGAACAGTGAGTTTAATGCTGTTTGTGGGACAGCATAGGTTAAGGCAGGTGTCACCAACCTTTTTGAAACCAAGAGCTACTTCTTGGGTACTGATTAATGTGAAGGGCTACCAGTTTGATACACACTTAAATAAATTGCCAGAAATAGCCAATTTGCTCAATTTACCTTTAACTCTATGTTATTATTAACAATTAATGATATTTATCTTTGTGGAAACATTGATCATCTTAATGATTTCTCACAATAAATACAAATAGAAACAGATAAATATCAATATGCAACACTTTATTTTTATATTTTCTCTAAGTGCACATTTTTCAAATTGAACATTTTCAAATGATCACTTCTCAGACAGTCTTGTGAAATCACAATATCCCATTTTAACTAGCTAGCCACTAACATTTTTATAAAAGAGGAGAAAAAATGAAAATTAAATTTTATAACATAGTTTATCTTCAATTTCGACTCTTTAAAATTCAAAATTCAACAGAAAAGAAGAAGAGAAAAACTAGGTAATTGGAATCTTTTTGAAAAAGTTAAAAAAATGAATTTATGGAACATCATTAGTAATTTTTCCTGATTAAGATTAATTTTAACATTTTGATGACATGTTTTAAATAGGTTAAAATCCAATCTGCACTTTGTTACAATATATAACAAATTGGACCAAGCTATATTTCTAACAAAGACAAATCATTATTTCTTCTAGATTTTCCAGTTTAAAAGAAATTCAAAAGACTTTGAAATAAGATTTACATTTGATTCTACAGATTTTCTAGATTTGCCAGAATTTTTTTTTTGAATTTTAATCATAATAATTTTGAAGAAATATTTCACAAATATTCTTTGTCGAAAAAACAGAAGCTAAAATGAAGAATTAAATTCAAATGTATTTATTATTCTTTACAATAAAACAATACATTTACTTGAACATTGATTTAAATTGTCAGGAAAGAAGAGGAAGGAATTTAAAAGGTAAAAAGGTATATGTGTTCAAAAATCATACAATCATTTTTAAGGTTGTATTTTTTCTCTAAAATTGTTTTTCTGAAAGTTATAAAAAGCAAAGTAAAAAAATAAATGAATTTATTTAAACAAGTGAAGACCAAGTCTTTAAAATATTTTCTTGGATTTTCGAATTCTATTTGAGTTTTGTCTCTTTTAGAATTAAAAATGTCGAGCAAAGCGAGACCAGCTTGCTAGTAAATTAATACAATTTAAAAAATAGAGCCAGCTCACTGGTAAGTGCTGCTATTTGAGCTATTTTTAGAACAGACCAGCGGGCGACTCATCTGGTCCTTACGGGCACCTCGTTGGTGACCCCTGGGTTAAGGGAAGTCCCAAAGGCAGAAGAAGTCAGAGCACTATCTTTACTTAAGCTGTTGTGTTCATTTACTGTTTTTCTTCCAGCATTAAAAAAAATGGTGTTATTTATTAAGAAATAAACAGTTCTGTGAAAAAAAAAGCTTAATGTATTCAGTTGAAAGTAATGCATATTAAAAATGTAATCAGCCTTAACCTTTAGGCTACATAAATTATGAGCGCGGACTTAAAATCATTGTTTTATTTGATGCCCGTCCTTCCCTGACATTTGGCTTTTGTGCCCTCAAAAGTTTGACGAAACCAAAGGCCAAGTGGCAAAATTCCAGGCATGATACCAAACATTTTTTAGTATTGATTTGCATCATATTTTAATGTGTCTAATATGAAAAATTAGGTTTGTATATTAAGAAAATCAGTGGTGTGCCATCAGGACCAGCAAGGCCTTCTCTGCTGGCTTAACATAACCAGAAATCATGATCATAATTAAAGATACAATTATTTTTTAATTACTTTCCCTAAATATCTAAAATTATTCATATTCTCTTCATGTTCTATTAAGCTCCTTCCATTGCTGTTGTTTTTAGTTTTAGTTTATATCCAATCAGAAATCAGCTATCTTATGTTGCCATGCTGTACCAAATCTGCCAGGCACCTTCAGAATCAATTCTGGCGTCCGTGCACTGTAAATAAACGGACACATACAGGTGATAGACAGTTACGATAGCCAATCAGATCACGAGTTGTTGTCAGTAAGGCTTTCTAGCTGGCCTCACGTTGAACGTGACATTTACGCGTCCTGTGATTGGATACTCATCGGGACCGTTAGCGGATGAATTTGAGAACACAGAGTTGATAGACAGTTGCGATAGCCAATCAGATCACAAGTTGTTGACAGTAGCCTATCTAAGTAGCCTGATGTTAACGAGACTGCGATTGGATTCTCACTTGTCACTCCAAAGTGAGTATCCAATCACAAGTTTCAATTTAGCAGGAAGCGGTAGCCAGACCGGGATAGCAGAGAAGGAGAACGAAACGTTGATTAGGTGGTAGATATATATTTGCAAGGCGTCAGCCAACCCCGGAAGCAAGCTCAGCTGTTCTGGCGATGAAGTGCTCGCCATTTCTACTCGAATAAGCCGACGACGAGGAGAACCGCTGGCTTATACGGCGTCGAATAGGTTCTATAAATTGTGAGTTCAAATTTTTTTTTTTTTTCACTTTTAATTAGTTTTTAGTAATCTAAATTTGGACAGTACCACATAAGATATGTTTTAATTGCTGATGCGTTTTAATTGTTTTTTAAATGCGCCAGAAAATAATCTGTTTTGTACACTGTTGATGTGCTTCAATGACAAGTAGGGCGTAAACGTGTTCCTAGTATTTCTCCAGCAATGCCCATGTGGTGACATCAATTATGGTATTTTGAGAGGTAATCATTGGACACAGGTCATCACTGAAGGCCCAGGTGGGAAACGCACGGCCCGCCACTGATTAAAACTAATAATGACAATACTTTTCAATAAGTGCTGTTTAATGATGGTAACAAAATTAGCAGCACACTGTTGTATAAAAACATGCAAACAGCATTTCTAACATGACTTCCATGACAATTATTTAGGTTTAAACAATAAACATCATGATTCAAGCATTGTATGTTTGTTTTTTATGCTCTCCTGAGCTTGGTTTGTGAAATAAATTGCAAATGTGAACAATCATTGAACACAATCAAAATAATTGAATAAAAAACATTAGAGTTACCTTAAAAATCAAATCACAGAGCCACACAGCACAATTTCAAGTGTCACAGAAACAGTAGAGCAGTTTTCCTCAAAAGGATATTAAGTTTTTTAACAAAGATATTATATTTTGTAAAACAATCTACCCTTTGGAGGGTCAAATTGGACAAGATTAAATACATTTCTAAGTAACTACTTAAACGTCATTATTATTGGAATTAGATATATACATGTGTTATTAAATGTGTTATTTTTGTATTTAACGTAACCAAAAAGTTTAATTGTTAATTAAATAGTTCCATGATTTCATTCATTATTCCATGACTTATTAAATTTGTATTTATTTATTGAATTTATTTTATATATTAAACCCATGTCAGTAGGCAGGTCCTAACACCTGATTGTCTGTGGATCTTTAAACCAGAAAAGCTGTGGAGTACTGGTCAATGTCTTTGTCTGAAAGTTTGGAAATACTGTGCATCCAAAAAGTATTCACAGCGCTTCACTCTTTCTACATTGCATTATGTTACAGTCTCATTTCAAAATGGAATAAAATAATTGTTGTCCTTAAAATTCTCCGCACAATTTCCCATAGTGACAATGTGAAACGTATTCTATTTAAAAATAAAATAAAAACAATAAAACATCTCATGTACATTAGTATCCACAGCCTTTGCTCAATTCTTTAATGATGCACTTTTGGCAGAAATTACAGCCTGAAGAAATGTAATATTTTTAAAGCTAAAAACGCACATTGCTAGCATACACATACATCTAATGAAATTAGTATTTCGATCTTCCCATCATGTTAACTACCTATAGTTATTATAGTATATCATTAGGTATTACTGTAAATGGTTCATTCTAAAGTAACACTATATCAAGGAACACACAATAGAGCCCTGAAACGAGGGTGTGAGGTATTTTCCAGCTGCAATACTCATCAAGACAAGCCAGTAAAGGAGTCATTACCATGTAAATTGGAGTCAGATGGGACATGGACAACCCAACACCCCTTTTGAACAATTTATCAGACTTAGGCCCCTTCTACACTAAGGTTATCCAGGATAAATCCCAACTAACCTTATCCTTGACCACACACACACAATGGTCGTTTAAGACCCCCTAATGTAGTGAATTACACCTGAGCCATCATAAATTATTCAAATCTTTATTGGACAAGTGAAAGTAAACAATGTGATAAGGAACATTTTACATCAATCAATCTAGGGATCTAGATATCTGGTCAGGACACTCCTCACTCTTTTGTCTTCACCTTCATTGTCCATTCGTTCTTGGTGATTTTATATACTCTGGACCTAGACATTGAGTCCGCGACATACATGGCGGACAATAACTGTTACCGTCTGCTTTGCCAGTCCAAAAGCGTTTTCCGTAGTCTTCCCTCGACGGCCAGGTAATACAAAGCACGTGCTACCTTTTTTTATCACATCCACGGGAGCCCGTATTCTCGTTGTCTCTCCTTTGACAAATGGACAAAGTTTTTAGGTAAGTAGAATCACAGCTGACCTGGACATTCGAAAGTTCTCTAGCCGTCTGAGAAGTGTTGTATCTGAAATAGCTGCAACCGCTTTATCTTAAGGTATTCTTGTGTGATTTCCACAACAGACGGAAGGAGACACATGGCATGTCTAGATGACTCGCCTTCATATTTCCAGTGGTTAGCGCCGAGTTGCGAAACCGCTTTATTATGAAGCTGGTTGATGCGCGTTCTTTCTGACGTCACTTCCTGTGTGGGGCACGGTTTTTCTGGCGTCACTTCCTCTCCGAACTCAGTTTGTAAACGATCAATGAGTCCATACAAAGCTAAGAGCCGGAGATTCAAGAAATACACGGCACACTTACCCGTGTAAAAATGTATCCAAGGAGGAAAACCTTAAACGATGATTTAGTGTGGCTGACACAGGGCTTAGGCTAGATAATTATTTGTTTAATGAGTTATCCGGCTTAAAGTAGACAGGGTCTTAGTGCAGAAGGAGAAGACAGACATTGTGTGAGGAGCTGGCAGGATATCTCCTCTTCCTTGCTTGTGGCCATGAGGGAATTGTATTTCTCTGCTTCAAACGATCTCACTGTAAAATAAATCTAAGGTTGTGAATCTGAAAATTGACAACGACTTGGTGAGCTTTATTAAAGATTAAACAAATACGCGTAGGAGAGAAAGTTCTCCTCCTTTCATGCCTCAAATCTTTTTGAATACGATGCCACAAGCTTGGCACATCCATCTTTGAGCATTTTCGCCCATTCGTCTTTGCATCACCTCTCACACTCCATCAGGTTGGAAGAGAAGTGTTAGTTTTAATCCAGAATGTGTCCATACGTTGCTGGTAAATCATTAGTCGGGAAATTATTTAATTTAATCACAAAATAATGAGATCGATTAAATGATAACATTATTGAATGTACTTTTACATTTAAGAAATCCCACATATGTTTTAATTCCAATTATAATTACTGACACATTCAATTTAAATATATATGTATTTTATTTTGTCACTCTTGACCCTCCATACATTTGAGATCACATTAGTATTTTCAACAAACCAACATTGTAACCTAAACCTTGAAACAGACCAACAAACTTGAATAAACTGGCTCCTGTATACGGGTTTCACAGTTTGTGGTTCGGTCTCTATTCTGAGCTGCAGACCTAGGGATGATTTATCGGTAAAGACAAAAAAAAAAAGCCCTCAGAAGTGGCTATTTTGTTGAAATACCAGAAAATATCATGCAACTTTCATTGCGATATAAAACAGTGACAAACCTCAGCCATGTTACAAGTCGGATACTTTGATGATTCAAATATCAGTTGCATTTTGAGTTAACTGCAAGTCCAAGTCCCAACGACTACCTCCACGGTCGGACGCCAAGTTCAACCATCTGATGCCATGTTTCTTTATGTCAATGACCATCGCTTGCTTTGCAATGTGACATTTACATACGGCACTTTTAGCAACACAAACACTGTTAATTTCAGATGCTTCATATAACATTTGAGGTGAAGTTGTCACACTCAGCAAAGTTTAGATTCCAGACAGACAGGGAGACGTAACAGTTCAAAAAACATCTTGAATTATCCAAATAAGGAAAGGAACAAAAAACACTGGCACTGGGTGGAGGAACCAGTGCCACAAAAAAAAATAAAGTACATAATAAACTGGCCGTAGGAAGGCGGGCAAAATGCTGAGCACAAAAACAAAGTAACAAATGAAACAATGAAAAAATACTTGCTTTTGATTTGGCAGGAGGAAGTTTGGCATGGTCTGGACTCGTGGAGGGAATACAAGAAAGCACTAGCAAAGGACAGGTGTGTCTAAATTTACGTTACTGACTCCCCATGCAGGCTAACAGGCTCGCTAATCACCCGTGTCCCGACCTGCTCCAGTCTATCCAATCAAGTGAGACTCAAACAGTAATCTATATTCCTCGACAGAGTAATGGCGCCTTGCACGTTAGATAGAAGGCTGTTTATTGTCAGCAGGTCAAGTCTGCCCCAGAAACAAGGCCAGTATTCTATGAAAGCTATTGCCCTGTTCTATGCAAAATTTAGCCAGCCACCTTGTAAGTGAGACTTATCTGCTATATCGCTCATCATTGCCTCCTGCGGGCAAAGGACCAGAGACAATTACTTGATGACGATGACTGTGAAGTTAATAAAACGAGGGAGATCGGTTTCTTTTAACTTGTTTACTGAACTTCATAGAACACTCACAGCACCTGCTCTTGGCTCGACTCGGCGAAATGATACAGATCACACACATGCGTAAGACATAGATCTCCTGTAGTATAACTGCACATAAAATTGATCCCTACATCACAATGACCATCTTCCTAGCAAGATTACAAATCTGAGCTGTTTATCTCTTTGTAATCTCAGATTGCCTTCTAGTGTCATTGGAGCCAACCTGTATCACTGTTTGAAGAACTAATGTTGTGATTAGCCTGTTGTAAATGTCTCGGTCTCTTGCGAGTCCGTTCTTTCAGGTTAGCCTCAACAACGGGAGCTCTGTCAATACAGTACATTTTATCATGGCTGGTTTACTAAAATTAATGTTGTGGGTAATGGAGTCACCTATAACTAAGGTGATGGGGCAGCTGGACTGAGGTGTAGAACTAGCTGAAGAGCTAAATCCATTATGCATCCTCACCTGCGTACCGCAATTAGCAGTCTGCTTCGGGTTAATGCTAACCAAGCTAGTAGACCGAGTACAGCCTACGCTAACAGGCGTGTCCACGCCATCTAAAGTTATCGTGTTACTCTGCTCTAACTGGCAGTCACGTCAACCTCGCTCAGACAAGTGTGCAATTGGTACATGAAGCTATACTCAAGGTTATTCACTTCTTCTTTCGTGTCCATCATCCATGAACGTCATATTATTGGCCAGCCTCTTGCGTGGTGGAGAGCCTTCTCATTTGCAGCCATTAGATCTCCCAAACTACATTGGTCATCCAGGAGTGGTCATCTCATCAGGTGTGGCATGGATTGTTCGGATGTACCACAATTGCAGGCTGTGTCTGTTGCATCAGCATAGCTCCATCTACACATGTTGGTCTTGCAGCGGCCCATGCTTGTGCCTAGTGGCAGAATGCAGGGAAAATGGTTGAGCTTCTGGCTTTGGCTGAGAAGACGAGACAAAGCATGGGGAGTGAGCAAATCCTGAGAAAGGCTAGTTGCGGAGGGTGACTGAGAAACATCCTTGTTCACTGCTACGCCACCAGGAGATGTACCGGGTTAAGAGGCGAAACCGGGTGATCTTTTGGGAGTTCAGGGAGCATCGCCCCCTGAAGTTGAAGAGATTTTACAATTTATTAGATGCTTTGGAAGGCATTTCCTATGTAGAAATTCCGCAAAAATTCAAGAAAACTTACCAATGGTCCAATGGTTCTATCTTTTAGATGCTAAAGGCCCCTGGCTAACCCGATATGCTGTTAAAATAATCACTGATAAAGACGTGACATCACTGCTCCAAATATCTTGTCATGAAGCTGACAGAGTCCGCTCCGCGCCTTGTAATTTGGTGGAGATGAGTACACCAATAGTCTTAAACAGGTCGGGAAGGGCTGTTTCAGTCATGTATTTACAACCAGGCAAGTGGAAAACTCCCACATTCTTCACCACTGAGAGCGGATGATCATTTAAATACTATGAATTCCATTAGTTTACCAAAAATGCCGACTCTACGTTGGGTTCTCATAAAAACTGTCTTTCCGCTGGAATGACTATGTCAGGGTTTGTTGTTTTTGTCCCGCCTCGTTAGCTTTAGTTACAGTAACTTCATTGTGTTTGCATGGCGAGCTTTCAAAGGTTTCATTAAGTTGCTTGTATTGAAACGTCCTACATTTGTCCCACCCCTCGAAATAGAGATACTGCAAAGTTTGCATGTTGCCGTTTGAGTAGTTTGCTGCCCGAGTTTCTAATAATGCCACACCGGCAACATGTAATATTACCACAACGCCAACATGATGTATGCTTTGTACTGGGGTAGTACGGTGTACCGGTACTAGTATAGTATCGCGGTACTAATGAATCAAAAGTACCGGTTACCAATGGGCATGAAGGCGCGCCATCACGTCATGACATTGCTGGGTTTACAAGCAGAGGAGCATGTTCGGCAGCGCACAATCACAGAGTACTTTACAAGCAGACAGTGTGCAGACAGAAAAGGAAAACGGACGCATTTTGGCCTAAAAATTGACGATAAAGGTGAAGCTATAAAACTGTAACGCCCTCAGGAAGAGATGCTTTAAGACATGGCTAGCTAGCAGCGAACATCCATTCGCAGTCGGCAGTGTTTTAGCTACTTCTAAATCACTAATCCTTGCTTCCATGGCGAGAAATAAAGTAAGTTGCTTACAAGTATCATCCCTGCAGGACGAGGAATAGCTAAACATGCTTCACTACACACCGTAGGAGGGTACACCAGCTCACCGGCGTCACCGCTAACAAAAGCTAGCGTCTGAATGTAAACAAATGCCATGGGTGGATCTACACCTGACATCCACTGTAATGATACCAAGTACAATAGCATATCTAGTCGATACTACTATGATTACATCGATATCGTCACCAAATCTTTTTTAGTATTATCAGAGGTGGGTAGTAACGCGCTACATTTACTCCGTTACATCTACTTGAGTAACTTTTGGGATAAATTGTACTTCTAAGAGTAGTTTTAATGCAACATACTTTTACTTTTACTTAAGTATATTTATAGAGAAGGAACGCTACTTTTACTCCGCTACTTTTATCTACATTCAGCTCGCTACTCGCTACTAATTTTTATCGATCTGTTAATGCACGCTTTGTTTGTTTTGGTCTGTCAGACAGACCTTCAAAGTGCCTGCCTTACTGGTGACGTTTCACTTCGTTCCACCAATCAGATGCAGTCACTGGTGACGTTGGACCAATCAAACAGAGCCAGGTGGTCACATGACCTGACTTAATCAAGTTGAAAAACTTATTGGGGTGTTACCATTTAGTGGTCAATTGTACGGAATGTGTACTGTACTGTGCAATCTAATAATAAAAGTTCCAATCAATCAATCAAAAGTGTGAAGGAAAAAAGATACCGTATTTTCCGCACTATAAGGCGCACCTAAAAACTACAATTTTTCTCAAAAGCTGACAGTGCGCCTAATAACCCGGTGCGCTTTATTACGATTCATTTTCATAAAGTTTCGGTCTCGCAACTTCGGTAAACAGCCGCCATCTTTTTTCCCGGTAGAACAGGAAGCGCTTCTTCTTCTACGCAAGCAACCGCCAAGGAAAGCACCCGCCCCCATAGAACAGGAAGCGCTTCACCCGCCCCCATAGAACAGGAAGCGCTTCACCCGCCCCCGGAAGAAGAAGAAAAAACGCGCGGATATCACCGTACGTTTCATTTCCTGTTTACATCTGTAAAGACCACAAAATGGCTCCTACTAAACGATCCGGGTCATAAAAAGACGCAATCTCTCCATCCGCACACGGATTACTACCGTATTTCACAGCAACTGAACCGCACTGTGGAACGGGAGCACGTACGGTGAATATTCGCTCCACAGGGAATGAGAAGTCATCCTTCACTGTGGTTCTAGCTTGCCATGCTAACTTCCACTCATGGTGATATTCAAAAGGAAGACCTTGCCAAAAGAGACCTTTCCAGCCGGTGTCATCATAAAAGCTAACTCGAAGGGATGGATGGATGAAGAAAAGATGAGCGAGTGGTTAAGGGAAGTTTACGCGAAGAGGCCGGGTGGCTTTTTTCACACAGCTCCGAAGGCGAACACACCTTCACTAAGACGGGCAGACAGCCTCGGACGACATACGCCAACATCTGCCAGTGGATCGTAAATGCTTGGGCAGATATTTCGGTCACAACTGTGGTCCGAGCTTTCCGGAAGGCAGGATTCACAGAACAACAGCGACACTGACTCCCGATGACTTCTACGAGACGGAACCGGCCATTTTGGATCCCACGCTTGCACAACTTTTCAATTCGGACACCGAAGACGAAGAATTCGAAGGATTTACGAATGAAGAATAACTTCAGAAGGTGAGCGCTATGTTTATTTTGTGTGTTGTGACATTAACGTTCGAGCAACATTATGTTACTATTGCTCTACACCATTTTGAATTTTACTATGTTTGTGATTGCACATTTGCGTACATTTTGGGACAGAGTTGTTAGAACGCTGGTTTTCAATATATTATTAAAGTTTGACTGAACTATCTGACTGTTTTTTTGACATTCACTTTAGCGCAGCGTTTTTTTGACATTCACTTTAGCGCAGCGTAGGCGCGGCTTTTAGTCCGGGGCGGCTTATTGGTGGACAAAATTATGAAATATGTAATTCATAGAAGGTGCGGCTAATAATCCGGTGCGCCTTATAGTGCGGAAAATACGGTACTTGTTTTATTTCAACCGTACCGTCAAAAGCCTCAATACTGACCGCACATGAGGACGTTCCTGTCTTCACAATAAAAGTGCCGCGCCATCGCGCCTGCGCTTTCAAAATAAGAGTCTCCGAAAGCCAGCGTAAACAAGCTAGCAAGCTACGGAGTTTGACACCAATATATTTCTTGTAAAGTGTATAAAAACGAATATGGAAGCTGGACAAATAGGATGCCAAAAACCCACCACTTTCATGTGGTATTAGACAGAAAGGAGGAACTTTTCTTCTCCTCCATTTGAAAACGTGGACTTTATCATCACGACTGTCTGATTACAATCAACGCAAGTCATCAGAATCAGGTAATACACCAACTTATATTCTAGTCTTCATTAAAGAAAGGAATCTATATGTTAAACATGCATGTATATTCATTAAAACACCTTTAACATGTAAACAAAAACAGCAAAATAAATACTTATAAATTATATACTGTATATATCAATGTATATGTATGTATATATATATATATATATATATATATATATATATATATATATATATATATATATATGTATATATATATATATATATATATATATATATATATATATATATATATATATATATATATGTATGATACGAGTGTGTGTGTTACTCATCAGTTACTCAGTACTTGAGTAGTTTTTTCACAACATACTTTTTACTTTTACTCAAGTAAATATTTGGGTGACTACTCCTTACTTTTACTTGAGTAATAAATCTCTAAAGTAACAGTACTCTTACTTGAGTACAATTTCTGGCTACTCTACCCACCTCTGAGTATTATTTGCAGATGACACAACTGCGTTTTGTTCAGGAGAAAACACACAAAACATAATACAAATAACAGAAGAAATGAACAAACAAGAAAGATGGTTTGAAATAAAAACTTTTTGAGTAAAACAAATATAATGTTTTTTTTTTTAACAGTAGAAGGGGAAATCAAACACAAATAGACAGTGTAGACATTGAAAGGATAAAATAAATTACATTTTTTGGTATAATAGATGATCAAATGAACTTGAAATCTCATGTAAAAAATATACAACATAAAGCGTCAAGAAACACGTCATTAATGAATAAAGCAAAATATGTTCTAGACCAAAAATCACTTCATATTCTCTACTGCTCGCTAGTGTTACCAATATTATGTATTAGTTATTGTGTAGAAATATGGGGAAACAACTCCAAATGTGAGCTTCATTCACTAACTGCGTTACAAAAAAGGTCAGTTAGAATAATACATAATGTTGGATATAGAGAACATTCAAACCCTTTATTTATTTAATCACAAACATTGAAATTGCAAACATCTAAAATGATGTACAAAGCAAACTATAACCTGCTACTAAAGAACGTACAACAATTATTCTCAACAAAAGAGGAGAAATATAACCTTAGAGAAAAATTTCATTTAAAACATTTTTCACGGGACACATTTCCTGCGTTGTTGCCAGAGGTGGGACCAAGTCATTGTTTTGCAAGTCACAAGTAAGTCTCAAGTCTTTGCCCTCAAGTCCGAGTCAAGTCCCGAGTCAAGACAGGCAAGCCCCGAGTCAAGTCCAAAGTCAAGACTGGAAAGTCTCAAGTCAAGTCCTAAGTCCTGCATTTTGAGTTTCGAGTCCTTTCAAGTCCTTTTAACCACAGACTAATATATTAACACAGATTGTGTATGCTTTTCAAACGCTGTATTTATTTATTAAAACAAGTGCATTTTAAATTGCAGGAAAGAAAATTGTGCTGACATTGCACTTTATAATAGCACTATTAACCAGTCATTTTAAACATTAACTCATTCCTTTACAGAACAAACACATTGAAAAATAAAGTGCAAATGTACTTATTTGTACAAAAGTGTTAACATTGAAAAAACATGACATATACGTGAACATAACAAAAAAGTTGTACTTTTTATATGTCAGGGCCCTATGCTGCATTGCATTTGCAAAAGACCAAATTAGCCAAGAGTCTGTCAGTCATTTGTGCACGATGGGGGCGTAGTATGATGCCACCATGGCTGAAAACTCGCTCCACTGGAGCACTGGAGGCAGGCACTGCCAAGACTCTCATGGCCACTCGGAACAGTGAAGGAAGAGTCTTCATGTTCAATGCCCAGAACAAAAGGGGGGAGAGAGTTGTTTTGGGTTGGTGCACTACTTGTAAGTGTATCTTGTGTTTTTTATGTTGATTTAATTAAAAAAAAATAATAATAATAATAATTCTTGTGCGGCCCGATACCAATCGATCCACGGACCAGTACCGGGCCGCGGCCCGGTGGTTGGGGACCACTGAGGTAAACAACCAACAGTATGTCAGAAAGCTAGCTAAAACGCTACACATATTCATAATATAGTATACATTTTAACTGACCTTTATTTTACTATTTTTGTCTTTTTTTGGGTGGCTAAAATACGCGGTGCTGCTGACCGCCGTCGAACGTTACGTGTGATATATTGACTAACGTAACCCTGCTTAAAAAAAATCACTGAACAAAAAGTATGAATAAGGTAGTGAACTGCAACAGATTCCCGTGTTTGCAATAACGTTAGCAGTGAGTTTACAGCCTCACTGATTTAACTACACAGCAAATAAAAGTCACGTTACTTAGCCAATAAACGTTATCTTACATTCAAAACTTACCGTTCTTTGTGCAACTTCAAATGCCGGACGAAGTTGGAAGTTGTTGCCTCTCCATCAGTAATTTTCGAACCGCATGTGTTGCATACTGCAAACCGTTTTGTGTTGACCACCTCGTAATTTTTATACCCAAACAAAATTATTTTAGGTATCATTTTTTGTTCACTGGCGTGTGGTTTGGACATGTCTTCTTCGTTGGTTGTCCTGCAATTTGATTGGATGAATGCTGTGTGATGAAAACAAAGTAGATCTAATTTGATTGGCTGTTGTACTGACAGCACACCAGCTGACACACGCAACGCTGATAGACAAGTACACAATGAAAAATACGGAGCGCTCCCGAATAACTTTTTCATCTTTGGGTTTTGGGGAAAGTAGCAAGTCATGTCAAGTCATGTCAATTCAAAAGGCTCAAGTCCAAGTGAAGTCACAAGTCATTGATGTTAAAGTCTAAGTCGAGTTGCAAGTCTTTTTACATTTTGTCAAGTCGAGTCTAAAGTCATCAAATTCATGACTCGAGTCTGACTCGAGTCCAAGTCATGTGACTCGAGTCCACACCTCTGGTTGTTGCTGTTTCCGGATGAGGAGATGCTGCTCCGTTATTGATTGAAGTAAAGTCTGAATGTCATTAAAACAGTTAGCTCCATCTTTTGACACTTCTTCCACTCCCGTACAACACTTAAAACATTTAGTATATCAGTATGTGGAATTACATTTTGTAAGGAATTAAGTAAAGAAATCAAACAAAGCACTAATCCAGTTTAAGAAACTGTTCAAATTACAGGTGTTTACAAAGTACAAAGAAGAAGAACCATGATAAGGGTAATCTCATTAATTCATCTGAATTACTTTACTATTTTTTTTTATTATAATGTTAATTATTGTGTATATGTTTATATGTCTAAAATGTATTTATGTATTTACTTACTTATTGCATATTTATTTATTTACTAGGGATGTCCGATAATGGCTTTTTGCCGATATCCGATATTCCGATATTGCCCAACTCTTTAATTACCGATACCGATATCAACCGATACATGCAGTCATGGAAGTCACATTATTATGCCTAATTTGGACAACCAGGTATGGTGAAGATAAGGTACTTTTTAAAAAAATAACAAAATAAGATAAATAAATTAAAAACATTTTCTTGAATAAAAAAGAAAGTAAAACAATATAAAAACAGTTACATAGAAACCAGTAATTAATGACAATGAGTAAAATTAACTGTTAAAGGTTAGTACTATTAGTGGACCAGCAGCACGCACAATCATGTGTGCTTACGGACTGTATCCCTTGCAGACTGTATTTATATATATTGATATATAATGTAGGAACCAGAATATTAATAACAGAAATGTAACGACGTGGTCGCATAGTGATGCGGGTGTGGTTCTCCCAAGGATGCAGACGGCTTCGGACACAGCTTGCAGGTAGGAAAAATGATTTATTTTAAATATAAATAATATGATGAATAAACAAAAGGGCTAGCGTGGGAGCTAGCAAACCAAAAGAGCCTAGCGTGAGAACTAGTAGCTAAGAAACAGTAAATAATCGTCGTCATCAGTTGTGTGAGAACAAACTCTGATCCGGGCAGCGGATCGTAACAGTACCCCCCCCTTAAAGGACAGATTCCAGATGTCCCTTGACACTAAATAAAACTAGAACCCAAAAAACAAGAAATAGTTCGAGAGTCAAGGGAGGGTGGAGGGAGGATTTGGTGGTGGGTCGCCAGGCCACGTGTCCCCGAATCCACCGGGGAAGAGTCAGGTGGCGGCGGCGAGTGGAACGCCGCTGCCGCAGGCGAGGCGGGCGACCACAGAAAGGCCACATTCGTGGCTGCCGAGAAGGTGGGCGTGAGTGGCGCCAGAAGTTCAGCAGCCGGAGAGTTCTACGACTACGTCTCGGGTGTCGCTGCTGTTTGCGCCACTGGCGTCCATAAACAAACCTCCAAGAGCGCCGCTTGCGCAGCCAGACCACTCGAGGTCGCTGAGACGAAGACGAGGAGAGAGCAGACGTCGCCGTGGAAACAGGAGGAGCCGACGTCGCCGTGGAAGCAGGAGGAGCCGACGTCGCCGTGGAGGCAGGAGGAGCCGACGTCGCCGTGGAGGCAGGAGGAGCCGACGTCGCCGTGGAGGCAGGAGGAGACGTCGTCGCCGTGGAGGCAGGAGGAGACGTCGTCGCCGTGGAGGCAGGAGGAGACGTCGTCGCCGTGGAGGCAGGTGCAGGTTCTGGTACCAGCCGTGGAGCAGGTGCAGGTTCTGGTACCAGCCGTGGAGCCGGCGCTGGTGTGGGTACCAGCCGTGGAGCCGGCGCTGGTGTGGGTACCAGCCGTGGAGCCGGCGCTGGTGTGGGTACCAGCCGTGGAGCCGGCGCTGGTGTGGGAACCAGCCTTGGAGCCGGCGCTGGTGTGGGAACCAGCCTTGGAGCCGGCGCTGGTGTGGGAACCAGCCTTGGAGCCGGCGCTGGTGTGGGAACCAGCCTTGGAGCCGGCGCTGGTGTGGGAACCAGCCTTGGAGCCGGCGCTGGTGTGGGAACCAGCCTTGGAGCCGGCGCTGGTGTGGGAACCAGCCTTGGAGCCGGCGCTGGTGTGGGAACCAGCCTTGGAGCAGGCGCTGGTGTGGGAACCAGCCTTGGAGCAGGCGCTGGTGTGGGAACCAGCCTTGGAGCCGGCGCTGGTGTGGGAACCAGCCTTGGAGCCGGCGCTGGTGTGGGAACCAGCCGAGGAACTTGGCATGGTGGAGCTTGGCGTGGTGGAGGTACTGGAGACGAAGCTTGGTGTGTCAGCCGAGGTGCAGGAACAGGTGCTAGCCGAGGTGCAGCTGGAGGTGGCCTAGCTGGCGGTTGTGGCTTACCAGGACGAAGGACTGGTGGCGGTGGCCGTGCAGGAGGTTGCGGTTTAGCACGCCGGAAGACTGGTGGCGGTGGCCTTGCAGGAGGTTGCGGTTTAGCACGCCGAAAGACTGGTGGCGGTGGCCGTGCAGGGGGTTGCGGCTTAGCACGCCGAAAAACTGGTGGCGGTGGCCGTGCAGGAGGTTGCGGCTTAGCACGCCGAAAAACTGGTGGCGGTGGCCGTGCAGGAGGTTGCGGCTTAGCACGCCGAAGTTGTGCCACCGCACTAGCACAGCTCCCAGTACTAGCCCCCCCCTCAAGACGCGGATACCAGACGCGCTCTTTGCGGTTTGGAACTGTCTTCAAGGGTGGGTGGGGGGAGGTATGGAGGGGGGTATACTCTTCTTCAAATTGACTATTATCATCCCCCACTTGAGATTGGGTGGGAGCACAGGGGGAAAAAATATGTGCAGTGGGCAGAGCAATAGTCACTGGGGGCGGAACCAAAGTCACTGGAGGTGGAGTCTGAAAATCAGAATGTGACTGACTAGACTTACACTTAATAAAAATGTCCTGATAATGTCTTATCTTACAATGAAAGTCATTTGGTATTGGCTGACAGAAAGAATTAGAAGATGGAAAAAAAAAATCTTGTTCAATGATGTCATCAGAAGTGGGCGGAGTTACCTCTTCGGGAGGCGCCAATGACATGACATTACTGTTGCAACTGTCCATGTGACTTACAGCCCAATCGGAGAACTTTTTGGCGAAGTGGTCGATGGGGTTGCCAAACATCTGAGGAGGGGGAGTTTGGGCTGAATGTAGCTTGCTTCGGTCCGGGGGAGGAGTTTGCAGGAGCGGCGCGTCTTGGCGGCGAGGGAAAGACCTCCTGGCCGGCTTCCGTCTTTGACGGCGCGCACGGTACTGCGGTGTAGCGGCGATGTCTTCCGACCAGAGGGAATCGATGGGGATAAGAGAGCCTCCAGGTCCCCACATGAGATTCGACCTCTCCTCCGTCGAATAGCGAAGCGTCTCGGCTTCCATCGCTCGCAACACCATGAGCGTACCTTCGTCCAACTCCTCGTTAGCCAGTGCGGGAGAACTGTTTTCTGCTGGCTTCGTACTGTAACGACGTGGTCGCATAGTGATGCGGGTGTGGTTCTCCCAAGGATGCAGACGGCTTCGGACACAGCTTGCAGGTAGGAAAAATGATTTATTTTAAATATAAATAATATGATGAATAAACAAAAGGGCTAGCGTGGGAGCTAGCAAACCAAAAGAGCCTAGCGTGAGAACTAGTAGCTAAGAAACAGTAAATAATCGTCGTCATCAGTTGTGTGAGAACAAACTCTGATCCGGGCAGCGGATCGTAACAAGAAAGAAACAACCCTTTTGTGTGAATGAGTGTGAATGAGTGTAAATGGGGGAGGGAGGTTTTTTGGGTTAGTGCACTAATTGTAAGTGTATCTTGTGTTTTTTATGTTGATTTAATAAAAAAAATAAATACAAAAATAAATAAAATAAATAAATAAATAAAAAACCCGATACCAATAATAAAAAAAACGATACCGATAATTTCTGATATTACATTTTTAACGCATTTATCGGCCGATAATATCGGCAGGCCGATATTATCGGACATCCCTATTATTTTGTTACGGCTCAGGCTAAACACAATATATTTACTTATTTATTTATTCACGGTTGTGTTACAAACAGAGAACAAAGAAATTGGATACAACTGCTATATGATATAAAAAAGGGGTAGGATTAAATAAACTCTGCTTCTTCCTACTCCTTTTCGCACGTGCTGTAATGAAACAACTGGAAATATGAGATGCATTACATTGTAATTGATATATAATTGTATGCATGTTTGAAATAAACTGAAACTGAACTGAACGAAATGTTCTCGAGCCAACGTGTATTATTTGAACTTCTTCAGGTAAATATCTCAAATTTATTGTCCAATTTAGAAATGTGGAAGTGCACTCATTTCTCTTAGCTGCATGTTTTGGAATGACATGTCAGGTATTCGGATCTGACGTCGCATTCGGGACACAGCCGGCCATACAGATGTGTTTGCGAGGATAGTGGTTTTAATGCTGGTCAGTGCAATTTTAGACCTTCTTTAAAAACATGGAAAACTTTGTGTGTGCGTGCACGGTAATGCGCAACACTGCATGCAAAAGAGGCAGCGAGATGAGTTATAATAGAATAATCTCGCCTCTCCAATGCATGCTGATCTTCTCAAACCATCAGCATTTAAATGTAAATCTGGATTTCAATCGAAAGGAATCTACTAATGCACGAGAGGAACCAGAAAAAGATTTGAAGGCACTGCCAGTCTCAGCCTGACACTCCAACTTTCAGGGAAGTGGAAAATGACCCAAACACTTTTCCCCTGCTATAATCATCAGTTGTCCACATTGCACTTGAACTTTCAACAATGTTCATTACCTCCACTATGTCCTCAACTTGCAGATAGGATTTAATGCCAGGAGGTTATTTTGGCTGGTTAAAAATGTTCAAATTCTGCTGTCAGTCTAAAATTAACCTTTTAAAGCCTGGGCTTGTGGTCTGAAGATTCTTTCTGCATTATTTCCTGCAAAGAAAAAAAAAAAGATGTCTGGCAATAAAGCGCACCATCGTTCTTAGAGGTTTGGACTATTTACCAGATTTTTCGTAACCACAATTTAAGCAATTACAGATCTCTTAGGATCGAATACCGACTGGCGTGATGAAGTAACTCCAAACAAGTTAGGATTGCCGATAAGCACGAACAAGACAAGCTGATTGTGGCTGACGGTTGCACTTCAACCACCGATGGGCCGACACGAGCCGTCTGTTACCTCGAATGCAGAGGAAATACTATGAAGTTTATGCTGAAAGAATGTAAAAAAAACAATTGTGGAATAGAATAAAAATAAAAATGCATTACTCTTTAAAGCAGGGATTCTCAAACTGCTTTTCGGGGACGCCCCTACGATCGATGCCTAATATTTATTTTTTTATATTGTAAAACAACTACCGTATTTTCCAGACTATAAGGCGCACTTAAAATCAGTTTTTTTCCTCAAAACTTGACAGTGCGCCTTATAACATGGTGCGTCCAATGTAAGGAATAAGTTTGGTTGAGCTTACCCACCTCGAAGCTATATTATTTGGTACATGGTGTAATGATAAGTGTGACCGGTAGATGGCAGTCAAACATAAGAGCTAAGTGTAGGCTGCACTATGATGGCAATATGACTCAAGTAAACAACACCAACATTTAAAATGTTCCATTGAAAATATAGAACATGACACAAAATGTCTCAAAATATTTTAGTATGACTTTGGTAAGCTATGAAGCCGCACCGCTTAATGGATTGTCGGCACATTAAACATACGAGTATTATTATGGTGTGTGTATAAGGTAAGACATATTATCTGGCGTTTTGTTTTGCAATATTATGCAAAAACAACTTTTCTTACCTTCTGGTACCTGCTGATCTGTATTTGGGATCTGTATAGCCGTAGTCGATAAGCTTCTTCTTTTTCTCTATCTTCTTGTTATGTGACATTCATCCTCCGCTGTTGCCATTTCTAATATAAAGTAGTGTAAAGTTCTTACTTATATCTGTCAGTAAACTCGCCATGAAAGCGCTAAAACATACCGGTGTAGTGAGTTTACATTATTCAACTAAGAAACTTTAGTTATTCAACAGTTCCGGATGAGGATATGCTGCTCCGTTATTGATTTAAGTAAACTCTGAATGTCATTAAAACAGTTAGCTCCATCTTTTGACACTTCTTCCACTCCTGTCCTTGCACGCTACACCGCTACAACAAAGATGACGGGGAGAAGACACTGTCGAAGGTGAGCCACGTAAATAAGACCGGCTTCAAAACGGCGCATCCGAAAGCGACTGTCAGAAAGCTGCTTGAAAATGATCTGTAAAACATCATCCATGCAACATTTTGACCAAAGAACCACTATTACATGTTATGTAGACAACAAGGAAGTGTTTTACTCTTTTTTTTTAAATAGTAATAATATGACTCCTTTAATGCACCCTATAATCCGGTCTGCCTTATACAAACCCTGTTTCCATATGAGTTGGGAAATTGTGTTAGATGTAAATATAAACAGAATACAATGATTTGCACATCCTTTTCAACCCATATTCAATTGAATGCACTACAAAGACAAGATATTTGATCTTCAAACTCATAAACTTTATTTTTTTTTTGCAAATAATAATTAACTTAGAATTTCATGGCTGCAACACGTGCCAAAGTAGTTGGGAAAAGGCATGTTCACCACTGTGTTACATGGCCTTTCCTTTTAACAACACTCAGTAAACGTTTGGGAACTGAGGAGACACATGTTTTAAGCTTCTCAGGTGGAATTCTTTCCCATTCTTGCTTGATGTACAGCTTAAGTTGTTCAACAGTCCGGGGGTCTCCGTTGTGGTATTTTAGGCTTAATAATGCGCCACACATTTTCAATGGGAGACAGGTCTGGACTACAGGCAGGCCAGTCTAGTACCCGCACTCTTTTACTATGAAGCCACGTTGATGTAACACGTGGCTTGGCATTGTCTTGCTGAAATAAGCAGGGGCGTCCATGGTAACGTTACTTGGATGGCAACATATGTTGCTCCAAAACCTGTATGTACCTTTCAGCATTAATGGTGCCTTCACATATGTGTAAGTTACCCATGTCTTGAGCACTAATACACCCCCATACCATCACAGATGCTGGCTTTTCAACTTTGCGCCTATAACAATCCGGATGGTTCTTTTCCTCTTTGGTCCGGAGGACACGAGGTCCACAGTTTCCAAAAACAATTTGAAATGTGGACTCGTCAGACCACAGAACACTTTTCCACCTTGTATCAGTCCATCTTAGATGAGCTCAGGCCCAGCGAAGCCGGCGGCGTTTCTGGGTGTTGTTGAGAAATGGTTTTCGCCTTGCATAGGAGAGTTTTAACTTGCATTTACAGATGTAGCGACCAACTGTAGTTACTGACAGTGGGTTTCTGAAGTGTTCCTGAGCCCATGTGGTGATATCCTTTACACACTGATGTCGCTTGTTGATGGAGTACAGACTGAGGGATCGAAGGTCACGGGCTTAGCTGCTTACGTGCAGTGATTTCTCCAGATTCTCTGAACCCTTTGATGATATTACGGACCGTAGATGGTGAAATCTCTAAATTCCTTGCAATAGCTGGTTGAATATGGGTGGAAAATGATTTGCAAATAATTTTATTCCGTTTATATTTACATCTAACACAATTTCCCAACTCATATGGAAACGGGGTTTGTATATGAAAAAAGATGAAAAAAATAGACCATCCATCGGCAGTGCGCTTTATAATCCAGCGTGCCCTATGGTCCGGAAAATACGGTACATAAAAAAACGTCCGTGAGGCCGCAGGTGAGGCCAAGCTCAAAAAAATAATAATTGATCACATAAATATTATTAGTTTGTTAAACTGTTATACATATAATTTCTGTATGATTACTGTAGGTTTTTTGTCTCATGCATTTAAATCCATCCACCCATTCTCTACCGCTTGAGTTTGGCGGCGACCTGCAAGGCCGGAGCCAACCACACTCATCTCAATAGTTTATATCGATAAAACCCCTTTGAAAAGAAGATAGCGACAAGAAAAAAAAAAGACCAACCAAAGCCAAACTGTACATTTGAGGACGAATGGACAGATGAATTTGTCTTTGTGGAGAGAGCAGTGTCTGCAGCGTCTTGAATATGCAATGATAACATGTCCTCAAAGAAAGGGTCAAACGTGGCACTTTGACACACTTAAAAGTAATAAGTATTGAATTTATCATTGGTTTGCTGCAGTAAAACGTTGCTATGAATAATACATTTGAACTTGTCATACTCTAAAATTGTTTGTCTTAAAAATGCACACATTTATTTATTTATATTCATTGTTCCAAAACAAATATCATGGCTCTCACGGAAATACATTAAGAAATATTTGGGTTTCATGGCGGGGCAGCACGGTGACACTGGAGTTAGTGCATGTGCCTCACTATATGAAGGTCCTGGGTTCGATCCCCGGGCTCGGGGTCTTTCTGTGTGGAGTTTGCATGTTCTCCCCGTGACTGCGTGGGTTCCCTCCGGCTTCCTCCCACCTCCAAAGACATGCACCTGGAGATGGGTTGATTGGCAACACTAAATGGTCCCTAGCATAGGCGCCGATCCCGTGGGTGCTTCGAGGCCCGAGCACCCACGGACAATGGCGAGCACGCACGTGGGATTGATGGCATCTTTCAGTCTTTAAAATGATTATTGAAAAATCAATCTTGTTGTTGTTACTTTTGTGGAGAGTTTGGTCCGATTTACATAAAAGATAAGTTACAAATCATCCATCCATCCATCCATTTTCTACCGCTTATTCCCTTTGGGGTCGCGGGGGGCGCTGAAGCCTATCTCAGCTACAATCGGGCGGAAGGCGGGGTACACCCTGGACAAGTCGAAGTTACAAATCAAATGATGTCTAGTTAACAGAGTCTAACCAGGATTTCATTGTACCCAATAATGAACTAATGACGCAATCATCTTGACTTGAACACACTGCACACAGGTCAGTGGTCGTATGAACAACGCCAACACTGTCATAAACATGTGCCATATAGTGAAACCACACTAAACAACAACGACAAACACATTTTGGGAGAATATTTGCACCGCAACACAACATAAACACTACAGAACAAATTCCCAGTATTCCCTGCAGCACCAACTCTTCCGGGACGCTACAATGTAAACAAACGCCATTGGTGGATCTACACCTAACATCCACTGTAATGATACCACGTACAATAGCGTATCTAGTCGATAATACATCGATATTACATATATTTTTTTTAACATCACAAAATCTTCTTTCGTATTATGTTTATAAACTCAGAAAACATGTCCCTGGACACATGAGAATCAGAATCAGAATCAGAATCAGCTTTATTGTCATTACGCAAGGTAACGAGATTGAGGCCATTCCATACAGTGCGATGTGTGCATG
This sequence comes from Nerophis lumbriciformis, assembly GCF_033978685.3. Lineage (NCBI taxonomy): Eukaryota > Metazoa > Chordata > Actinopteri > Syngnathiformes > Syngnathidae > Nerophis > Nerophis lumbriciformis. The sequence goes on along the minus strand of NC_084558.2, from coordinate 23,113,482 downwards.
CTAGAAAAACAATGTGCAAATATATAGAAATATAAAAATTGTAGAAGTGCAATGAATATGGTGTGAAATGAATATATACATGAAAAAACAAAACAAAAACAGGGTGGTTGGTGGAATGGGTTATTGCACCGAAGAGAAGGCAGTTATGAGGGACAATGGGGCAGTCCGTTCAGGATGGTTATGGCCCTGGGGAAGAAGCTGTTCTTTAGCCTGTTTGTTTTGGTTTTAATGCACCTGTAGCGCTTCCCAGAGGGCAGCAGGTGGAACAGGTCAGAGCCAGGGTGGGTGCTGTCCTTGATGATGGCACTGGCTCTGTTGAGGCAGCGGGAGGTGTAGATGTCCGTCAGAGAGGGGAGAGGGCGGCCGATGATCTTCTGAGCCGTCTTGACCACTCTTTGCAGCCTCTCCCTGTCTGTTGCAGTGCAGCTGCCGTACCATACCGTAATACAGTAGGTCAGCAGGCTCTCGATGGACGAGCGGTAGAAGGTCAGCAGCAGGTCAGGCTTCAGGTTGTACTTCCCGAGGACTCTAAGGAAGTGTAGCCGCTGCTGAGCCTTCTTGACGATTGATGTGGTGTTGACTGTCCAGGAGAAGTCATTAGAGATGTGGACTCCAAGGTACCTGAAGGTGTGGACCCTCTCTACACGCTCGCCGTTGATGTAGAGGGGGGAAGGGTCGGTGCTGCTCCTCCTGAAGTCGACGATGATCAAGGACTTTGAATATGACCAATGTATGATCTTCTAAGAACTTGGTATCGGATTGATACCCAAATTTGTGGTATCATCCAAAACTAATGTAAAGTATCAAACAACAGAAGAATAAGTGATTATTACATTTTAACAGAAGTGTAGATAGAACATGTTGAAACAGAAAGTAAGCAGATATTAACAGTAAATGAACAAGTAGATTAATAATTTGTTTTCTACCACTTGTCCTTAATAATTTTGACAAAATAATAGAATGATAAATGACACAATATGTTACTGCATATGTCAGCAGACTAATTAGCAGCTTTGTTTGCTTACTTACTAATAAAAGACAAGTTGTCTTGTATGTTCACTATTTTATTCAAGGACAAACTTGCAATAAGAAACATATGTTTAATGTACCCGAAGATGTTTTTGTTCAAATAAAGCCAATAATTAAATTTTTTGTCGTCCCCTTTATTTACAAAAGTACCGAAATACATTTTGCTACCGGTACCAAAATATTGGTATCGGGACAACACTAATTCACACACACCGAGCACCCACTGGCAGAAATGTAGCGCCTATGGTCCCAAGTTTGTGAATGTGAATGTTTTCTGTCTATCTGTGTTGCCCTGTGATGAGGTGGTGACTTGTCCAGGGTGTACCCCGCCTTCTGCCCGTGTGCAGCTGAGATAGGCTCCAGCACCCCCCGCGACAAGTGGTAGAAAATGGATGGATGGATGGATTTCATGGCTCGCTCAGCCCCAAATTTTCCCGACCCCTGGTTTAGTGCTGATGCAAAGTTCCGAGTGCTCTGACTGCATACATCATAGAAACCAGACGAGGCAGTGCTGAGTATTTGTTTTCTAATTGAGTGCGCAAGCGAGTATTTCCTGTTTGCTTTAGTGCGCAAGCAATAATCCGACTGAGGGCCAATAAAACATTTTTACACCATGCCTTTCTACACTGTAAATGCTACAGCCTGTGTGATGTGTTTAATGTAAGTGTGACATTACTTTTGCTCATCAGACTATGAACACGTAACCAAAATGATACTGAGAGGTGCTGCAGTAAGAACTGTGGCGGCGTAGACAAATATCAGCAATAGATGATATTTGTCCATTACCTGACCTCTTCTATGTTAGCTACCGCTCTTTGTTTATAATGTATATTTTCTGCTGGATCTACTCTATATTTTTTGCTGCAGTTGTTACATATACTATAGTATTGTACATAGTCATTGGGATTTGTTATATATTTAAATTAAAGTTAAAGTACCACTGATAGTCACGCACACACTAGGTGTGGTGAAATTACCCTCTGCATTTAATCCATCCCCTTGTCCCACCCCCTGGGAGGTGAGGGGAGCAGTGAGCAGCAGCGGTGGCCGCGCTCGGGAATCATTTTGGGGATTTAACCCCCAATTCCAACCCTTGATGCTGAGTGCCAAGCAGGGAGGTAATGGGTCCCATTTCAGTTTTTGGTATGACTCGGCCGGGGTTTGAACTGTATATATTATATAATATAATATAATAATATAATATATCTGTATATATTATATACTGTACATATAATATGTAAATATTACATATATGTTATATGTTATATTGCTATGATGGTACATTGTTAGTCTACTTTATACCTGCATTATCCTTTCCATCCTTTGTAACTGAGCTACTGTGTGGAACAATTTCCCTTGTGAAACAATAAAGTTTGTCTAAGTCTAAGTATGGCGGCGAGCAGGCGCTTGTTGCTACCAAACCATCTTTTTTCCACAAGGGAAGCCAGCGGATTTTGTTTCACTAAATACAAGAACCATTTTTTGAATGTTCTGCTAAATAACTAAACGAATGGAATGACCGTAAATAAATATATATAAAAGCTCAAAAACATCTAACTGGACAAAACAGAAGGTACATTTAAGGGCTGTTGCTGGACGAGAATATGTGCATGTACTTCTCAACCCCACATGTTTTATTTTATAAATGTAAGTAAGGCCCCGTTTACATTAAAGGCCTACTGAAACCCACTACTACCGACCACGCATTCTGATAGTTTATATATCAATGATGAAATCTTAACATTGCAACACATGCCAATAAGGCCTGGTTAGCTTACTAAAGTGCAATTTTAAATTTTGCGCAAAATATCCTGCTGAAAACGTCTCGGTATGATGACGCCTGCGCGTGACGTCACGGATTGTAGAGGACATTTTGGGACAGCATGGTGGCCAGCTATTAAGTCGTCTGTTTTCATCGCAAAATTCCACAGTATTCTGGACATCTGTGTTGGTGAATCTTTTGCAATTTGTTCAATGAACAATGGAGACAGCAAAGAAGAAAGCTGTAGGTGGGAAGCGGTGTATTGCGGCCGACTGCAGCAACACAAACACAGCCGGTGTTTCATTGTTTACATTCCCGGAAGATGACAGTCAAGCTTTACCATTGGCCTGTGGAGAACTGGGACAACAGAGACTCTTACCAGGAGGACTTTGAGTTGGATGCGCAGACGCGGTACCGTGAGTACACATGCAGCTGCGGCTTCCAAACATTTGATCGCTTGCCCGTACGTGCGTGCCGCTATGTGCATGTCACGTACGTAACTTTGGGGACTTTGGGGAAATATATGTGCTGTATGAACTTTGGGGAGGTGAACGGTACTTTGGGCTGTGGGATTGAGTGTGTTGTGCAGGTGTTTGAGTTGTATTGGCGGGTTATATGGATGGGAGGGGGGAGGTGTTTGTTATGCAGGATTAATTTGTGGCATATTAAATATAAGCCTGGTTGTGTTGTGGCTAATAGAGTATATATATGTCTTGTGTTTATTTACTGTTTTAGTCATTCCCAGCTGAATATCAGGTCCCACCCGCCTCTCACAGCATCTTGCCTATCTGAATCGCTCCCACTGCCCTCTTGTCCTTCACTCTCACTTTCCTCATCCACAAATCTTTCATCCTCGCTCAAATTAATGGGGAAATCGTCGCTTTCTCTGTCCGAATCGCTCTCGCTGCTGGTGGCCATGATTGTAAACAATGTGCAGATGTGAGGAGCTCCACAACCTGTGACGTCACGCTACTCGTCTGCTACTTCCGGTACAGGCAAGGCTTTTTTATCAGCGACCAAAAGTTGCGAACTTTATCGTCGATGTTCTCTACTAAATCCTTTCAGCAAAAATATGGCAATATCACGAAATTATCAAGTATGACACATAGAATGGACCTGCTATCCCTGTTTAAATAAGAAAATCGCATTTCAGTAGGCCTTTAAACGATAGTTTAGTGTGGCTGAAACGGGGCTTAGGCTAAATAATTATTAGTTTAAGGGGTTATCCGGCTTCGTGTAGACATAGTCTTAATGTGATGATTAGTATTCATAACATTTGTATGTAAGTGAACTATCCTCTTCTTTTTTGCTATCGTTTAATGTTACCTGCAGTAACACTGGTGAGAGGATTTGACCTTAAATTGAATGAAACAACCTCATCTGCCTCGAACATCACGGCACGTCACAGCAGGGTGCGAATGTTACCCAAGTCCCCACTTTACTTTCCTCCCGAGATCACCAATAAAGACTTTGTACAGTACATGCACACAAAAAAACTTTAGTAAACAAGGGTTTACTGAGTTAAATGTTACAACCCAGGGATTAAAAAGGGTGCATCTAGCCACTGCATACAATTTTCATTGAGTGTCAGCTTGAATGTGGATAAAGACAATCATGGTGTGTGTGAGGCGCGGTTAGCGCCACAACATTCGCACGCCTAAGTGCTTTTGCCATCAACCAGTTTCTGCCCGACTGCCTAAAAAGTAGTCGGAATCCCCGTTCTCTCGCAGTTTATCTCCCCGCACTCAGGACCCGACCCGAGCTATTTGTGATAATCCACTGATTGTAGGCCGCGAACAGACATTTGTTTTACGACAGATGCCAGATTCAGATAAACATTTAATTAGCAACTCATCAGCTCTGTCAAAGCTAATTACCTCCGGCTCCAGCCCTTTTCCAAAAGTGCTTCCTCGAGCTGCTGGTCTGCACAGCGGTGGCTGGCGCGACCATGAGCTGCATGTATTGTAGGAATATTGTGCAGGGGCTAATCCAGGCATTGTGTAACGACTCGCTTCTGGGTGGGAGCAAAGAGGAGAATGAGGAGAATTACAAGCAGAAGCAACAATATTGTGCTATTTATCAGCGCTTCACACACGTATGGCAAAATGACTGCAGCCCTTTCACGTTCTTCTTCAATGAATGTGGTGTCAAGTTTAGAGTATATACTGGACATCTCACAGGTGTTTTTTTTTACAGAAAGTATTCATCTCCACATGTTAACTTAGTTGTGTTACAACAATGCAATATACCACATTTTGAATGCTTGCCTGAGAAAAAAAACCCAAAGAGGCTCTGTCTATACCAGAGGTAGGGAACCCATGGCTCTCGAGCCAGATGTGGCTCTTTTGATGACTGCATCTGGCTCTCAGATAAATCTTATCTGACATTGCTTGACATGATAAGTAATGAATATTTCCGCTGGTAATCACAGTGTAAAAAATAACGTTCAAAATATAAAACATTCTCATGCATTTTAATCCATCCATCCATTTTTCTACCGCACTTGTTCTAAAAGTCGCATTTATGGTAAGAAGTATTTTATTTATTACTGGTTAGCTTCAGAAAAATAAAACAATCATACAAAGTTTATTTATATAGCCCCTTAAAGGCCTACTGAAATGCGATTTTCTTATTTAAACGGGGATAGCAGGTCCGTTCTATGTGTCATACTTGATCATTTCGCGATATTGCCATATTTTTGCTGAAAGGATTTAGTAGAGAACATCGACGATAAAGTTCGCAACTTTTGGTCGCTGATAAAAAAAGCCTTGCCTGTACCGGAAGTAGCAGACGAGTAGCGTGACGTCACAGGTTGTGGAGCTCCTCACATCTGCACATTGTTTACAATCATGGCCACCAGCAGCGAGAGCGATTCGGACCGAAAAAGCGACGATTTCCCCATTAATTTGAGCAAGGATGAAAGATTTGTGGATGAGGAAAGTGAGAGTGAAGGACTAGAGGGCAGTGGGAGCGATTCAGATAGGGAAGATGCTGTGAGAGGCCGGTGGGACCTGATATTCAGCTGGGAATGACTAAAACAGTAAATAAACACAAGACATATATATACTCTATTAGCCACAACACAACCAGGCTTATATTTAATATGCCACAAATTAATCCCGCATAACAAACACCTCCCCCCTCCCGTCCATATAACCCGCCAATACAACTCAAACACCTACACAACACACTCAATCCCACAGCCCAAAGTACCGTTCACCTCCCCAAAGTTCATACAGCACATATATTTCCCCAAAGTCCCCAAAGTTACGTACGTGACATGCACATAGCGGCACACACGTACGGGCAAGCGATCAAATGTTTGGAAGCCGCAGCTGCATGTGTACTCACGGTACCGTGTCTGCGTATCCAACTCAAAGTCCCCCTGGTAAGATGTCCCAGTTCTCCACAGGCCAGTGGTAAAGCTTGACCGTCATCTTTCGGGAATGTAAACAATGAAACACCGGCTGTTTTTGTGTTGCTGCATGCCGGCCGCAATACACCGCTTCCCACCTACAGCTTTCTTCTTTGCTGTCTCCATTGTTCATTGAACAAATTGCAAAAGATTCACCAACACAGATGTCCAGAAGACTGTGGAATTTTGCGATGAAAACAGACGACCTAATAGCTGGCCACCATGCTGTCCCAAAATGTCCTCCACAATTTGTGACGTCACGCGTTGACGTCATCATACCGAGACGTTTTAAGCAGGATATTTCGCACGAAATTTAAAATTGCACTTTAGTAAGCTAACCCGGCCGTATTGGCATGTGTTGCAATGTTAAGATTTCATCATTGATATATAAACTATCAGACTGCGTGGTCGGTAGTAGTGGGTTTCAGTAGGCCTTTAATCACAAGTGTCTCAAAGGGCTAATAATAATGTTATTAAAAACAATAAGAGACTTATTATACTCTAAAAATGTTTGTCTTACTTAAATATGCACGCATTTAGTTGTATTCAGCGTTAAAAAATATTATATGGCTCTCACGGAAATACATTTGAAAATATTTGGCTATCATGGCTCTCTCAGCGGGCTTCACAGTGGCAGAGGGGTTAGTGCATCTGCCTCACAATACGAAAATCCTGAGTAGTCTTGGGTTCAATCCCGGGCTCGGGATCTTTCTGTGTGGAGTTTGCATGTCCTCCCCGTGACTGCGTGGGTTCCCTCCGGGTACTCCGGCTTCCTCCCACTTCCAAAGACATGCACCTGGGGATAAGTTGATTGGCAACACTAAATTGGCCCTAGTGTGTGGATGTGAGTGTGAATGTTGTCTGTCTATCTGTGTTGGCCCTGCGATGAGGTGGCGACTTGTCCAGGGTGTACCCCGCCTTCCGCCCGATTGTAGCTGAGATAGGCTCCAGCGCCCCCCGCGACCCCAAAGGGAATAAGCGGTAGAAAATGGATGGATGGATGGGCTCTCTCAGCCAAAAAGGTTCCCGACCCCTGGTCTATATGGTTGAAATAATATTAATCCATAGCAGCGACGTGCACTCACTTGTCAGGATGGGGGGGAAAAACACAAGATAAATATCAACATTTGTCTTTTAAACTGTGTTATACTGTACATGCCTTTTCTGTATGATTACAATTGTTAGAGTTTTTTTTTACTTTTACTTGATCACAATGTTGAATAGAGAAATTGGAAATTGTGATGGATCATGTTGTATGCATGCATGTTCCAAATAAACTCAACTCAACTCAAAACGCAACAAAAGTTGCACACAAACCTAAAAGCCACTTCCAGTTCTTGTCGGTCTGTGTGGACACCTAAAGAGCTCACCGGCTGGTCTGCTTGTCACAATGTTGCCAAAATAATCTCAGCAGCAGTGATCGATACTGAAATGTCCATATCGCCGATACCAGGTCTTTATGCTTTAATATCAAAATATCAATACTTTTGATACTTCAGTTATTTGAGGTGATGTATATCATTAAAAGGAACACAGTGTGAAGTAATTAAGTCAGTGAGATCTTGTCTGAATGCTATCAAGTACGTATTGCACAAGCTGAGTCATTCAGTCTGTCCTTAGTTTATTGAAGTAACATTTCAGGCATCTTAAAACGAGTCACTAAGTTTTATCAAACCGCAAGTGTATGCATATTTTCATTGGAGACAGAGTAGAATATAAATAAAATAGTGCATTGTTGTTTTGCCCCGTGATTTTAAATTGTTTGGAGAGCATTCCCTAAAGCCGCAACACTTGAAATACGCTACTCGTTAAATTTTACCAAACACATTTCGTATATTTGCACAAAGTATCAGATCGGTATCGCCGATATCAGCCTGCATTTTACTCGGCATCGGCACAAACTTCACATAGGTCATTTACCTACTGCATGGTGCTGGCATGTTTTATCAGTGAGGAAGCTTGCGCTCGTGTTACTTTATTTTGTCAGATGCAAGGTTGATGTTCTTAAGCTCTGCTGAATGAATGAATAAATAAACAAGGGTTTCTGCCAATATGGAGGATAATACATCCAAGATCATATACTTCTCTAAACTGGACTTTCAGACAAAACAGAGCTGAGTATATCATCAATCAATCAATCAAAGTTTATTTATATAGCCCTAAATCACGAGTGTCTCAAAGGGCTGCACGAGCCACAACGACATCCAGCAAGAAAAAACTTAACCCAATGGGCACAATGAGTAACCTTGGAGAGAACCACAGATGTGGGATACAAATAGAGTAGAAATTGTGTATTTTATTTTATTAAAGCAAATGAATGGGACCGAGAAGTATTTAACATTTTCATGAAATTAAATCACGCCCTTCTTTTTCTTATCTTAATGACCATACTTGCCAACCTTGAGACCTCCGAATTCGGGAGATTGAGGGGGTGGGCGTGGTTAAGGGTGAGGAGTATATTTATATATATATATATATATATATATATATATATATATATATATATATATATATATATATAAATATATATATATATATATATATATATATATATATATATATATATATATATATATATAGTACAGTAAACAGTAATGAAAACACAGCTGTTCTACTAACTGTACTGTACTTGCTGCTTACTTAAAAAAAAAAAATAACTCTTACATTTCACTATTTGAGTAGCTTTTGTTCTGCCATGGCGAGCGATCTCTGAATCCGGGAACATATCCTTCACGGATTTGTTGAGAACATCCGCAAATGAGAACGGAATGTTGCTTGCAAGGTGGCCCATAATACTGCGTTGCCGCCGCCTTGTGCTTCTCGGACCGTTCATGAGTGACTATATCCATTCAGCCACCGTGTTATGGGTTATGGATAAACCTATGGATAACGGAGACATATATAATAGTCTCCTTTTCAGGTGAGAGACGACGCTAAAGGCAGTGCCTTTAAGGCACGTCCCCAAATATTGTTGTCCGGCTGGAAATCGGGAGATTTTCGGGAGAATAATTGTCCCGGGAGATTTTCGGGAGAGGCACTGAAATTCGGGAGTTTCCCGGAAAATTCGGGAGGGTTGACAAGTATGTTAATGACAAACCTGTACTGTGGTTAAACACACCGGTATGAATGTATGTAAAATAAATAAATACAATTCCAAATATATCAGTGCCTCACCTGGAGTGACTGCACTTTACTGATCCATAGTCATCATCACTATAACCAAGTAGTCCAACTACCAAACACGACACACGTCAAACCACAAGCAGTTAAATGGACAAATGTCAAAAACGAGCCAACACTCAGAGAACAGCATATGTTAATAATTCCATAAAATTGTATGATTTCCATCACAAACTGAAATATGTTATGCACAGCAACACATCTCCATAGGATTCAGAATAGTAGCTTCAGTGGACTGGCCTGTAACCAAGCAACCGGCTGACGTCTCACACATACAGATGCTGAAGACACTTCCCACCCCCACACCAGTATCATATGTCTGCCTACATATCACTGACTTCTGTCACTAGCAACTTTGCAATTAGCGCAGTATCCAACCATATATATCTGTAAGCCTCTTTTTGGAAAATGTATTTGATATATCATACACAGACAGTATATTCACTTCCAAAATGAGATGTGTAGATAAACCTGTACAATAATCTCTGTAGTTCTGTTCATGGAGTAATTACCTCACAATCTTTATTACTTTCTGTTCAAGGACATGGAAACCTTACACGGAGTCCAAAAAAAACAGTACACGTATGTACTGATATATTGTACATAAATACATTAAAATGTTGGCAGTATTCTCCTTAAAAGGGGCCCTTTTGTGCAAGACCAACTTGTTTTCACCTGATGGTACCTGTTTTTGTGTACCGGTATTTGGAAAACATAATCAAACTATGGAGACATTGCGGAAATATTCAAAGCGCTTAACTTTCTCCACAATTTGTTAAGTTACAGCCTGTAGGAGTCGCTTCCTAGCGGTTCCCCTGCTACACACGTCACAGGAGTCAGGCGTGTAGATTTGAACAAAGTTTTAATGTTCCTCAATAAGCTCATCCATAATCTTTTCAGATATACAGGACTTTTCAGTCTCTCCAAGTCCTCTCAGTCCTGTTTCTCCTGTTCCTGGCCACTACTGGGACGGCGTGGCGAAGTTGGTAGAGTGGCCGTGCCAGCAATCGGAGGGTTGCTGGTTACTGGGGTTCAATCCCCACCTTCTACCATCCTAGTCACGTCCGTTGTGTCCTGAGCAAGACACTTCACCCCTTGCTCCTGATGGCTGCTGGTTAGCGCCTTGCATGGCAGCTCCCGCCATCAGCGTGTGAATGTGTGTGTGAATGGGTAAATGTGGAAATAGTGTCAAAGCTCTTTGAGTACCTTGAAGGTAGAAAAGCGCTATACAAGTATAACCCATTTATCATTATTATTTATTTACTGTTAAAGACAACAGATGATTAGACAACTCGTACCACCTGGGAAATCTAGTCTGTTGGTGAGCTGTCCTCAGCACCTTGGACAGGGCCGGTGACCTCCACTCCCGCAGGCAGCGCTGGTCACACCTCCCTCCACACAGCCTTATTCCAAAATTAATTTTTGTCCTCATAATCCTACACACAATACTTCATAATAAAGTTGTTTTTTGTGAAATGTTTGCAAGTGAATTAAAAATAAAAAACAAAGTAATTGCATGTACATAAGTATTTACAGACTTTGCCATAAAGCTCAAAGGTGAGCTCCTGTTTCAACTGGTCATCCTTGAGAATACTTTCTGGATGCTGTGTATAAAACTTCTCCCAAAATTGCTCTTAATGAGCCTTAGAATTTGAGACTTAAAGGGGTTTTTATGCAATACCAACTTTTCTTACTTATTGGTACCGGTTTTAATGTATTGAGGATCTGCATAATTCCTGCAAATATGAAATCAAACCTCGAAATCATGGCAGAGATACTTATACAACAATCTTCCTACTTCCTACTCAGTGGCCTAGTGGTTAGAGTGTCCGCCCTGAGATCGGTAGGTTGTGAGTTCAAACCCCGGCCGAGTCATACCAAAGACTATAAAAATGGGACCCATTATCTCCCTGCTTGGCACTCAGCATCAAGGGTTGGGATTGGGGGTTTAATCACCAAAAAATTATTCCTGGGCGCGGCACCGCTGCTGCTCACTGCTCCCCTCACCTCCCAGGGGGTGAACAAGGGGATGGGTCAAATGCAGAGGACAAATTTCACCACACCTAGTGTGTGTGTGACAATCATTGGTACTTTAACTTAACTTAACTTAACTACAAAGCGCTGTTTAGAATTTGCCCAATTTGGGACGTTATTCCCAATTTTGACATCAGCAATTCTACCATATATGGTAGAAATGTACCCAAAAATCTTTGTGTCAGTCCTCCAAAGTAGTCCGTCGTCGTAGTCAACGAGCTCCTTCCTTTTGTCTATCCTTTTTCTCTCTATCCCTTGTTGTGGGGCAGACTGGCATGCATGCTGTTGCCATTTTCTAATACAAAATAGCGCAAAGTTCTATCTGAGTCGACTCCATATGGAAACGCTATAATAATAACAATGGATTAGATTTATATAATGCTTTCTTCGACACTCAAGTTCTCAGTTCTTCACAGAGAACTGAGAATCCATCATCCGTTCACTCCAAATTCCCAATCTGATGGTGGTAAGCTAAATTTTAGCTAAACATTCACACACATTTATACACCAGTGTTTGCAGCACTGGGAGCAAGGGTGAAGTGTTTTGCCCAAGGGCACAATGGCCGTGACTAGGATGGCGGAAGCTGGGATCGAACCTGGAACCCTCAAGTTGCTGGCGCGGCCGCTGTACCATCTGAGCCATGCCGTCCCTAAAACTCTCTTAAAACTACAACATAGCTGACGGTGTGGGGGCTTGGTCTGGTGGAGGACTTCTGCACGTAAATAGGACCACCCACAAAACGGTGCATTCCAAAGTGACCGAAAATTGCTTGAAGATGGTCTCGAAAACTAAATCAACGCAACATTTGGACCAAATGTTATGTAGACCACAAGGAAGTGTTTTTAAATGTTGAAAAAAAATCATAATATGACCCTGTCAAGCTCTGGTCCTCTGCCAGGGGCCTGGAAGTTTGAGGGTTCTACACAGGATCTTCTAGAACCAGGGGTGTCAAACTCATTTTAGCTCAGGGGCCGCATGGAGGAAAATCTACTGGGCCTGTCTGGTAAAATCATGGCATGATAACTTAAAAATAAAGACAACATCAGATTGTTTTCTTTGTTTTAAAATAAGCAAGCACATTCTAAACAATAGGGAAAGAGAATGAGAGAAATCAGTTTTCCACTCGTTTTAATTCCCATTTTCGATTTTTAAAAACATAATTAAAATCGCATTCGATAACGATCTGTTTTCCGATTTTTTTTATTTTCAAAGTAAAAAACAGGAGAAATTGACTTTTATAAAATCATTTTTCTAGTCCAAACGAAAAATCAATGGCCGCGATGTATACAGACTGACCCCAATCCATGCACATGTCCAATCCATACAAATTGAACGGGGACTAGAGAAATTCAATCAAGCAATCAATCAATGTTTATTTATATAGCCCTAAATCACAAGTGTCTCAAAGGGCTGCACAAGCCACAACGACATCCTCGGTACAGAGCCCACATAAGGGCAAGGAAAAACTCACCCCAATGGGACGTCGATGTGAATGACTATGAGAAACCTTGGAGAGGACCGCATATGTGGGTAACCCCCCCCCTCTAGGGAGACCGAATGCAATGGATGTCGAGTGGGTCTAACATAATATTGTGAGAGTACAGTCCATAGTGGATCCAGCATAACAGTAAGAGTCCAGTCCACAGTGGGGTCAGCAGGAAACCATCCCGAGAGGAGACGGGTCAGCAGCGCAGAGATGTTCCCAACCGATACACAGGCAGCTAGTACTCCATCCATGGCCACCGGACCTGTGTGTCTCCACCTCCACAAGGGATAGGGGGGAGCAGAGGAGAAAAGAAAAGAAACGGCAGATCAACTTATCAATTAGTTTTCCACTGGTTTTAATTCCCATTTTTGATTTTTAAAAACATCAATAGAATCGGAAAACAGATAATGGATAATGCATAATGATCCTTTTTCCGTTTTTTTTTAATTTTCAAACCAAATATCGGGAAAAGTGGATTTTTATGTAAAACTATTTTTTTATTCCAAAAGAAAAACGAATGGCCACGACGGTTTGTGTACGGACTGTGTACCTTTCGTTCATTCCATTTCAAATTCTTAAATGCGAATCAAAAAACAAATTTCGGACCAGTTTTTCTACTTTCATTTCTGAAACAAAAGTTGGACAACTATTTTATGACACTTTTTTAAAACGACAATAGGACTGCTGCTGAACAAAGATAATACCATTATGCTAAAAACATGTTAAACGCAAAGAAAAAAGCTAAAACACTGCTTCCGGTTCAATTTGTCATCGCACAGATAAACACGCATTTTTTGCATTTTGGATGAACATTTTTTTAGATTTTTGTGTTTATCTGGAAAAATTTAAATCCATAAAAGGAAAACAGCACAAAATACAATTTTATGGCAATATTTTGATACAAATCAACCCGTGGAGGAAGATGTTGTCAGCGCTGCCTGCAGGAGCAAAGGTCACCGCCTCTGTCCATGGTGCTGAGGACAGAGCACCATCAGACGGGGGCGTGGCAGTGCTGACGGTGAGACACAGCTGGCAGGTGATTAGATTTCACAGGTGGTACGTGTTAATCTAATCATCTGTTGTCTTTAACAGTAAGCGGTCAGGAGCACAGAGAGAGAGAGAGGATACAGACGTGACCGAAAAGTCACGTTCTGCTGGAGAAAGACTTTGTTAAAACAATTGATCATTAAAACCTTGTTAAAACCTGCACGCTTGGCTCTTGTGCCGTGTCTACAGTGGAGCTGCTAGGAAGAGACTTCCACACAACCCTTTTTTTTGTTTTAAAATCTGCCATATATAATAAAAATCGAAAAACGGCCCTAATTTTATTTTTTGATTTGCGTTTCAGAATTGGAAATAGAATGAACGGAAGGTATACGGACAGTGTACCTTCTGTTCATTCTATTTCCAATTCTTAAAGGCGAATCAAAAAAGTAATTTTGGATATTTCTTTCTATTTTCATTTCTGAAACAAAAGTTGAACAACTATTAAATGACACTTTTTTTAAATGACAATTTTTCAACCTGCTGAACAAAGATGTTAGCGTTCTGCGAAAAACATGCTAAACGCAAAGGCAAAGCTAAAATACTGCTTCCGGTTCAATTTGTCATCACAAAGATGAACACGCATTTTTGCATTTTGGATGAACATATATCAGATTTTTGTATTTATCTGGAAAAATAAAAAAATCCATAAAAGGAAAACAGTACAAAATCCAATTTTATGGCAATATTTTAATGAAAATCAACCCTTTTTTGTTTGTTTTAAAATCTGCCATATATAATAACAATTGAAAAACAGCCCTAGTTTAGTTTTTTGATTTGTGTTTCAGAATTGGTAATAGAATGAACGGAAGGTACAAGGACCTTTATGTAAAACTATTTTTCTATTCCTAACGAAAAACGAATGGCCGCGACATACTCAGACCCTATTCAGGAGGGTTGAGTTTCATTCTGCGTCCACTTCTCATTTTGGGGCAATGAGTGCCAAAGCACGATGTGTTCGAAACAGCGTTTCATTTATGTCGAGGGGGAGGAGCCACAGCCCCGCTCTTGCTTGCTTGGTCCCACTATAAACCGTTTGCTTGACTTTACATAATTGCTATTGCGACATCCAGTGGAATTATTTAGAACAGCATTTTCTTTCATGGAAAATTGCAGCTCATTTTTATACTCGGCAAACTCATCTGATGGCCTGCAGGCCATACGTTTGACACCACTGTTCTAGATGGAGATGTCAGATGGTGTTCCTGGTATCTGTTTAGGGCTTGTTCTTGCCCTGATGACCTCCACCAGAAGGTTATGTTTTCACTGGGATTTGTTAGTTAGTTAGCAACATAGCTCAAAAAGTTATTGGCGGCTTTCCGAAAATGGGAAAAAGTGGATAGATCGGGGTTTGGCAACGCGCGGCTTTCGGGCCACAAGCGGCTTTTTAGCGCTGCCCTAGTGGCTCCCTGGAGCTTTTTCAAAAATGTATGAACATGGAAAAAGATGAGGAAAAACATATTTTTTTTTGGTTTAATATGGGTTCTGTAGGAGGACAAACATGACACAAACCTTCCTAATTGTTAGAAATCCCACAGTTTACATTAAACATGCTTCACTGATGAGAGTATTTAACGCGCACCAATTTGTCCTAATTTCGGAAGTCTTTGAACGCACCATAGTTTGTTTACATGTACAACTTTCCTTGATGTTGCCACAGAAAGACGTGTTTTATGCCAATCCTTCTTTGTCTCTATTTGTCCATCAAACATTTTATGCTGTGCGTGAATCCACAAAGGTGAGCTTTGTTGATGTTATTGACTTGTGTGGAGTGCTAATCAGGCCCATTTGGTCACTGCATGATTGCAAGCTAATCGATGCTAACATGCTATTTTTGCTAGCTGTATGTACATAATGCATCATTATGCCTCGTATTTTAGGTATATTTGAGCTCATTTTATTTGTAGTTTCCGTTTCCTTCAATTTGAACACACACATCTTTACCTTTGGCCATTCTAAGCCAGTAATTTCCAGGCGTTATCTCACCTCCTTTTTGGTAATGTTTTCCAATGTTGAAGAAATGTGTAGAATAAATATTACATTTGAACATTTCTGTCAACAAAGATTTGCATCAGCCTGCGACACATGGTCATTTTGATAGTAGTCTAATATAGCTAATATAGACGCTTACGTCATGTGTTTCCTTCATTATAACACTTATATAAGGCTTTAAATTTTTTGCGGCTCCAGACAGATTTGAATATTTTTTTAATTTTTGGTCCAATGTGGCTCTTTCAACATTTTGTGTTGCCAACCCCTGGCCTAGATGGTGATCCAGATCACCATGTTGTGCCCATCAGGGCACAACATTATTATGGAGAGGTGTGTCGCCCACTTATTGCACTGGACTCAGCATTTAAGGCGGCCGCTAACTTTGTGCAGTGCTTCATCATGGAAGATTGGGCCTGGCGGAGGTCCTCGCTCCCCGACTGCTTTTCTAATCACAACTGGCACAGCTGTTGCCTTCACAACCCATATTTCTCTAGCTATGTTTTTTTCTCCAGCTTTCTGTGTTCCTTTTATGCATATTGTTATCACTTGGGATCGCTACATCTATCACTACCGCTGTCTTCTGATGTTCACTCACCACTGAAGCCGAACATTACTGTTGTGCTGTTTGGGGGAAAGTGGCAATGTTTGGAATGTGGAAAATTGTTATCCTGAATGTTTTGAGACAGATGCCGATTTAGGATCAGAGATGAGGGGCTTGGCCAAAATGAGTGAATTATTTTAGCATGTGCAAACAATTGGTGCTTTTTTTTTTAATATCGTATCTCAACTTTCAAATTCTGACTATCTTAAAGCAGACAAAAACCCTGGAATACACTTATAAAATAATATGATTTCATAAGGCAAAAGTATTACTATCCAAGTTTGTTTGGATTCGGAGGGCTGGGGTCCTTTATGTTTTTTCTCTTTTTTTAAAGTGGAACATTATCACCAGACCTATGTAAGCGTCAATATATACCTTGATGTTGCAGAAAAAAGACCATATATTTTTTTAACCGATTTCCGAACTCTAAGTGGGTGAATTTTGGCAAATTAAACGCCTTTCTAATATTCACTCTCGGAGCGATGACGCCACGTTATCACAACGTGGCGTCACATCGGGAAGCAATTTGCCATTTTCTCAAACACCGAGTCAAATCAGCTCTGTTATTCTCCGTTTTTTCGACTGTTTTCCGTACCTTGGAGACATCATGCCTCGTCGGTGTGTAGTCGGACGGTGTAACAACACGAACAGGGACGGATTCAGGTTGCACCAGTGGCCCAAAGATGCGAAAGTGGCAAGAAATTGGACGTTTGTTCCGCACACTTTACCGACGAAAGCTATGCTACGACAGAGATGGCAAGAATGTGTGGATATCCTGCGACACTCAAAGCAGATGCATTTCCAACGATAAAGTCAAAGAAATCTGCCGCCAGACCCCCATTGAATCTGCCGGAGTGTGTGAGCAATTCAGGGACAAAGGACCTCGGTAGCACGGCAAGCAATGGCGGCAGTTTGTTCCCGCAGACGAGCGAGCTAAACCCCCTATCGACCCTAGCTTCCCTGGCCTGCTGACATCAACTCCAAAACTGGACAGATCAGCTTTCAGGAAAAGAGCGCGGATGAGGGTATGTCTCCAGAATATATTAACTGATGAAAATTGGGCTGTCTGCACTCTCAAAGTGCATGTTGTTGCCAAATGTATTTCATATGCTGTAAACCTAGTTCATAGTTGTTAGTTTCCTTTAATGCCAAACAAACACATACCAATCGTTGGTTAGAAGGCGATCGCCGGATTCGTCCTCGCTTTCTCCCGTGTCGCTGGCTGTCGTGTCGTTTTCGTTGGTTTCGCTTGCATACGGTTCAAACCGATATGGCTCAATAGCTTCAGTTTCTTCTTCAATTTCATTTTCGCTACCTGCCTCCACACTACAACCATCCGTTTCAATACATTCGTAATCTGTTGAATCGCTTAAGCCGCTGAAATCCGAGTCTGAATCCGAGCTAATGTCGCTATAGCTTGCTGTTCTTTCCGCCACGTTTTGTGTTGGCTTCACTATGTGACGTCACAGGAAAATGGACGGGTGTTTATAACGATGGTTAAAATCAGGCACTTTGAAGCTTTTTTTAGGGATATTGCGTGATGGGTAAAATTTTGAAAAAAACTTCGAAAAATATAATAAGCCACTGGGAACTGATTTTTAATGGTTTTAACCATTCTGAAATTGTGATAATGTTCCCCTTTAAAGCATTTATTTACTCGTGTTTTTGTTTTTTTATCATAAGTGTTTATGTACTCTTAGCTCAACCAATCAAAAATGGATATGGCATATTTTACCGCTTTGTGGATTGTTTTAAACTTGCTGTTTTTCTGCCGTGGTGGCAATGCAGTGCAGCAGGTGAGAACGGTGAGGACTCAATACACCAAAGTAGGGTTGTCCCAATACCAATAATTTGGTACCGGTACCAAAATGTATATTGATACTTTTTGATACTTTTCAAAATAAAGGGAACTACAAAAAAATGCCAATATTGGCTTTATTTTAAAAGAACATTTTACAATTCAAGATTTTTGAGCGCCGTGTGTAATGTTCTATATTTTCAATGGAACATATAAAATGTTGGTGTTGTTTACTTGAATCATATTGCAGTCTGCACTCTACACGTATCTCTTATGTTTGACTGCCATCTACTGGTCACACTTATCATTACACCATGTACCATATAAAATTTCTTCGAGGTCAGTAAGCAAGCAAAACCAGAATTATTCCATATATTAGGCAAACCGGGTTTTAAGGCGCACTGTTGAGTTTTGAGGAAAAAAAATGATTTTAAGTATATATATTGTCAGATATACGATGTACCCCTGTGCTATCTACCGCATTCGGGCAGATGGGGCTCGTAAACCTGGTAAGACACCCCATATAGGAGAAGGAAATCTCAAATCTCACACATTTTTTAAATTAATAGTATTTTTACAAATATCTTTAAAGCCATCTACAGCTTGTCAATCTTCAGTCAGAACGCTACATTAGAGTTCTACAAATGTTGCACGCTTTCCTACTGTTGCACCACAACACAACACAAGACACAGACACTGCTCCTTTTTAGAAGCTTTATTGATGGCAAGAGGTCAAAGTCGAACATAATCTATGCCAAAAATCCTAAATCCAACTGCATACAGATATAAAACATGAATTAAATTACTGAATCATAAAGTTCCTGCAAACAATTAGACTTAAATCAGGGTTGTCCAAAACATGCAAAAAAATCATAAGGATGTGCGTGCATCTTTGACATTCTTCACTTTTATTTGTTTATATATAATATTTTTTTCAACACACTAAAACCACTCCATTTTAGATCAAGATATGCTAAGCTGGTAATTATATTTTAATAATTATAATGAGTGTATTGTTTGAATGTTCAATATTTAAACTTTTTACTCTTCAATGTGGCCCTAACCCTATATATATATATATATATATATATATATATATATAACGTTTACATTTGTGTCTCAAATATTCTTTCTTTGTGGGCCAATTAAAACAACCGACTTAAATGCACTTGGGCAAAGCTCTAATCTCGTGTTTCCATTAAGGCAGTTAAAAAAACTGATTTTAACGTTTTATTTATTTGAAGAAATAGGAATGGCATATGGAGAGACCGTTTTTATAAGAAATATTTAGAATAGTGTGTGCCATATCAAAACCAGTCATTGTGTTATGGAAAAGAACAACAAAACTGAAACCCATATTATAAAATAAAAAAACTGCATCGTCCCAATATGGGGGGTAAAAAACATTTCTTCCCAAAATAATTTGGCCCGGGTTTTATATTTGGCATCCCGGTGTGGGCGATGAGGCTCTAGTGGTGTAATTGTACGCACCGCTGCCTATTTTGCAGACGTCAGGGTGCCAACATTCAGCCATTGGAGATGTCCAGGTCTGGTCTTAAGCCAGGACAAATGCACAATCTGAAAGTGAGGCAAGAACACGCGTCATTTTTTTTTTTGCTCATCAGAAAACACATCAAAGCATTCTATCGAGAGATGGCTAACAATGCAGGTAATGGGGATTAACACATTTGCCAATAAATCCCTTAGAATCCTCCACCACTGTTTAATAAACATACATTATGTATATGATGTAGTCACAGGTACATTCATAACATGTAATATTTACAGTATTTTGGTAATTTCAGGCATTGCGCTACTTCCATCAACAACAACACGGAGAGCGTGTTTGCTGTTTGCCTCCACAAATCATGGCAGACTTCGTGAGAGATGACGACTACTTAGAGGATGAGCACGGAGGATGAGCTACTGGTCATAAAAGCTGAGCGGGCAGGGAGAGAGGGTGACAAGAGTCAGAACCAGCATGACTTGGTGGTGTGAGTGTGGAGCTTGCCGACAAAAATGGAGAGTTTGCACACGTTATCATCGACATAAAGGCTTTGTGTATCTGGCGAGGAGGAGACTGCATCTCAACAAATGAATTGTTGACGCTTGCAAACCCCGCACTTTTATCCACCTGACCAAAATTAACTAGAAAAGACGCGTAAGATACCATATTGATTGTGACAAGAGATGTCCGATAATATCGGCCGATAAATGCGTTAAAATGAAATATCGGAAATGATCGGTATTGTTTATTTATTTTTTTATTAAAGCAACATAAAAAACACAAGATACATTTACAATTAGTGCACCAACCCCACACTCATTCCCACAAAATGGTTGTTTCTTTCTGTTATTAATATTGCTGGTTCCTACATTATATATCAATATATATCAATACAGTCTGCAAGGGATACAGTCCGTAAGCACACATGATTGTGTGTGCTGCTGGTCCAATAGTACTAACCTTTAACAGTTAATTTTACTCATTTTCATTAATTACTAGTTTCAATGTAACTGTTTTTATGTTGTTTTACTTTATTTTTTATTCAAAAAAATGTTTTTAATTTATTTATCTTATTTTATTTTATACATTTTTTTTTAAAGTACCTTATCTTCACCATACCTGGTTGTCCAAATTAGGCATAATAATGTGTTAATTCCACAACTGTATATATCGGTTGATATCGGTATCGGTAATTAAAGATTTGGACAATATTGAAATATCGGATATCGGCAAAAAGCCATCATCGGACATCCCTAATTGTGACACGTGCTTCAATCACAGCTACTGTGTATACACAGTCGAGCCCCGCCGTGTACAAACAATACATTAAATGTGGGATAATACTTAACAGATCATTTCAATGTTAATGTGTATTAGTTCTTAGGATTGTTCTTGTTTCTCAGTCTGTACATATTGGTGTCCTATTGCATAATCAGGATTATTAACACATATCATATTGTGAGTGAGAAGCAAGGCGCGATGTCACCAGAGAATTAATTTATTGGTGTTAGCTCTTAATATAGCAATGTTGCTATAGCTTTGTTAATATGCAGGTCACGAGTGTAGAATTGTTTGTTTTTTAGAAGGCTTTCGAAGAAAAATTAATGACTACCCATTATTTCTTGTTATCAGTTTTTCCACTAAAAAGAGAGAAATGTGTTTCTTGTCTGACATAAGGGCTGTGAATGATTGGCAAAATTGCTCTTTCAATGATTCCACCGAATTCCTGTGCCAGGAGTCCCAATTAGGCTTTTTCATAAACAGAAGACGAAAATGTAAAAAAACTTTTTTTTCGCGTCTCAAAAATGTTCACAATGTGAATTGTATTCTGCTTAACGAAGGAATAAAATGTGCATTAAAATGTGGTGATGACCTACAATAAAGCAACTGGAATCCTAGATTTGCAGCAGCAAAGCCACTCCAGCGAGAGTCCACTTTGAGGGCTTTTCTTTGGTCTTCAGGTTGAAAGTCCAGACGTGCGTTGGCCCCCTTTGGCGAGTCTTGTAAACAGGACATCGGTACACGTTTCTGATATCCTGTTTGTCCACAGGCATGGCTCGGATGAAGATGACTGGCATGTTGGGGGTGAGCTCTTGCAGGCGTGCGTCCACAATCAAGCCAGTCTGACAGGAAAGGATGGGAAGGGATGACAAGCCAGTGAACAATTGAATGACACATGTCAAAGAACTGGCAGGAGTCATTAATTAGCGTGAAGTAAAAACTTGTTTATGTGCTAATTTTTCCCACCACTGAGTCTGCATTTAATTCTTGAATGATCCTGGATGACTTGAGCGATGAAGAACACTACACTGCGGCACCCTTGAAGAGTGTTTAGAAAGTCGGCTGCGTTGGAGACAAAGTCAAACTGCCCTGCCTCGAAAAACATCCTCACTGAACACACTGAAGCAGTCCCGCTAATTAATCCTCCTACATTTAGTGCCTGTGCCTGACAAACTCAAGTTTCTCCATGCATGCGTAGAGGCTTTCAGGGCTGAGTGTAAATCCTGATGACTTTGGGAAAGTCAGAGGACAAAAAGCCTTAATTGAATGTGGAAATGGTGTAAAACTTCAAAGAAGAGTCAAACATAGGATTGTGAACTGAGATGCAGATTGAACTACAAATGCATAATTGTAGGAGATTTATATACTTGCAATAAATCCCGATGAGATAGCTGCAATTTCATATTTTTATTTCATTTTTTTTCTACAGTATATTTAATTTGCTCTTATTCCTTCAACTGTTGAATTCCAATAATTATTGGCTGGAAGGCCTACAAGTAAACAAAAAGCTGTCCTTAAACCGTTTTGTGTAGAGGCATGGCTTTAAGATGTTTTAAAAACTAATAAGCAGATTTTGGCCACTAACAGTCAGAATATGTGTGCTACTCACACATAGGAGTTGGAATACACAGAAAAATCTATATCTTTTTTTAAGGTTGGTCCATACTTTTTTCAGAAACCTGTCCATTCAAAATAATGAGCTTAGCGATAAGGACCAGAAAACACAATGGGGCCGTAGTTTAAAGGGGAACATTATCACAATTTCAGAAGGGTTAAAACCATTAAAAATCAGTTCCCAGTGGCTTATTTTATTTTTCGAAGTTTTTTTCAAAATTTTACCCATCACGCAATATCCCTAAAAAAAAGCTTCAAAGTGCCTGATTTTAACCATCGTTATATACACCCGTCCATTTTCCTGTGACGTCACATAGTGATGCCAACACAAACAAACATGGCGGAAAGAACAGCAAGGTATAGCGACATTAGCTCGGATTCAGACTCAGATTTCAGCGGCTTAAGCGATTCAACAGATTACGCATATATTGAAACGGATGGTTGTAGTGTGGAGGCAGGTAGCGAAAACGAAATTGAAGAAGAAACTGAAGCTATTGAGCCATATCGGTTTGAACCGTATATACAAGCGAAACCGACGAAAACGACACGACAGCCAGCGACACGGGAGAAAGCGAGGACGAATTCGGCGATCGCCTTCTAACCAACAATTAGTATGTGTTTGTTTGGCATTAAAGGAAACTAACAACTATGAACTAGATTTACAGCATATGAAATACATTTGGCAACAACATGCACTTTGAGAGTGCAGACAGCCCATTTCAGGCGTGCTAAGAACATATATTTTTCCACGATTTCAGCACTCAGGTTAACCATACCTAAATAGACACAAAATACTGCATTACACAAGACTACCCGAATGTACTCGAATGATTGAAAAAAATAAATGTTTTTAAGCTAAATTATTGGTAAACACAGTTTATGTATAATAATTTACATAAAACCGCGAGTAATGAATAAAGTTTTCATCAATTAATATATTCTGTAGACGTACCCTCATCCGCTCTCTTTTCCTGAAAGCTGATCTGTCCAGTTTTGGAGTTGATGTCAGCATCTGCTTTGAGTGTCGCAAGATATCCACACATTCTTGCCATCTCTGTCGTAGCATAGCTTTCGTCGATAAAGTGTGCGGAACAAACGACTGACCATTTCGTCGGCTTTCCCCACAGCCTCTTATTTTGAACAAATTTCGTCCAATTTCTTGCCACTTTCGCATCTTTGGGCCACTGGTGCAACTTGAATCCGTCCCTGTTCATGTTGTTACACCCTCCGACAACACACCGACAAAAGTGAGAAAATGGCGAATTGCTTCCTGATGTGACGTCACAACGTGACGTCATCGCTCCGAGAGCGAATAATAGAAATGCGTTTAATTCGCCAAAATTCACCCATTTAGAGTTCGGAAATCAATTAATTAATTTAAAAAAATATGTGGTCTTTTTTCTGCAACATCAAGGTATATATTGACGCTTACATAGGTCTGGTGATAATGTTCCCCTTTAAGTCATTACTGAATCCCATCTCAAGTTCGGCAGTAATACTACAAAAATTTAGTATTAACGCAGGTTTTTTTCGAAAGTTCGGATCATGCGTTCCAAAGGTGTTCCAGTTGAAGACCCTTAGTCACACTCAGTCAGCATCTTCTCCAACCCATGAAAGCAAAACTGTGTGACTTCCTGACACTGCAATCCTGCCCTTTAATATCGAAGAAAAGTTTTCAAAAGTGTACTAATTGAAACATAGAGCATATTATCCATTGCTTAGTGACACAGGAGTTTTTTGGTTTTATGACAAAAGCCTCCCCGTTAACCAGCATGTCTTTGTTTTCACAATTTCATTGGCCATTCAATGCATTAGTCATCATTCAGATGCAATGTAGTTTGCTCAAGCTAAGTATGCCATCCATCCATCCATTTTCTACCACTTGTCCCTTTTTTTGGGGTGGCGGGGGGTCGCTGGAGCCTATCTCAGCTGCATTCGGGCGGAAGGCGGGGTACACCCTGGACAAGTCGCCACCTCATCACAGAAGCTAAGTATGTTAGAGAGGAATTTACTATTAAAAAATGTATTATTTTGCAGCTACTTCTATTATTCAGAGAGAATATAATTTATTAATCAATTCTTAAAAGGGCTGTTATTAAGTTTGTCCCGTCAACACGCTTGTGCAGAAAGCGCGTGCACACGTACAAAAGCAGTCCAAGAGAAGCAACAAAAAATTTGCAGTCATGTTGTTGTTATGTTAAATTATACATTCAATGATAGCTAACACTATCTAAATCGGTATTATTAGTTAACAACACCCAAAGCTAATGCACGCACACGCGTTATGTACGTGGTTAAGTCATTATGTCCTAAAAGCCATAAGGGCAGGATATAATGCTTAAAATACATTGGAAAAAGTAGTGCCCTCCATGCATCTGTGTAAATGTTGTAAACAGCCCTTTTAAAAAGGAACTGCACTTTTTTGGGAATTTTGCCTATGGTTCACAATCATTATGAAAGACATGACGACGGATGTATTTTTTTGAATGCATTTTAACTCATAAATAAACATAAATGAAAGTAATCTCAGCGCATTAAATCGATTGCAACTAGACTGCTTAGTTTGTCTTAGAAGACGTTTCCCCTCTCATTCAAGTAGGCTTCATCAGTTCATGCTCATAGACTTAGACTGGTCAGATCTAGACTTAGACTTAGATTTGTCAAATCTAGTCAAGCGGCTGGTGCCAAACCCCCAAATATTTATACTCCAAAACCAGGAGGTTTTGCCTGGACAAGGATGGTTTCGCCCTATTGTGGTGAGAAAAACAAGTGTTTTAATGCAAAGGAGCAATCTTACTCTTAATGCCTACGGCAGTCGTTGAAGTGGAATTCCCCCTCGTGAGGTCTTGTGTGGCAGAACGAAAGCTGTGGATCGACCACTAACCGCCCAAAATAATCGGAATCACCCACGTTAGCATTCCATTCAGTAGAAAATAAATGGCACAAATGAGCAACTCTGATCAGAATGTTTCTAACTCCTGTTATTTGTTGGAGGCTAAATTGCTGAATCTTTTAGGAATGGTTAAAAGGACAGTGTTGTATGTGGAAGACTGGTGGCGTTGCGGACCTCATCTGTTCAGGAATGGTTTTTCAACTTTGACATAGATTCACTGCTTCACTGGATAGCATACACCAGATTGTTTTTGTGGGTGTGGGGTGTCTGGTCTTTAGGATGCACGAGTCTCTGTCTCAGGGTGTTGCCTGCTTTGAAGTGTACTGGGATGTTGTGTTGGTTCAAAATTCTTCTGAATTTCTCAGATTGACCTGATACATATGTAATGACAATATTTTGTGCGTCTGTCACCTTTTTCGTCCTCATCCACTGTTCTTGTTTCTACTAGAACTGGAAGCACTTTTCACAAACAACCATCTGGGGTTTGCTTGTTTGCATCTCAACAGTTGTTTTTCTCAATATGAAAGGTTGAAACCATCCTTCCCAGGCACACCCTCCTGGTTTTGGAGTATAAATATTTGGTGTTTTGGCGCTAGCTGCGAGACCAGATCTGACCAATCTAAGTCTATGAGCATGAACTGATGAAGCCTACTTGGATGAGAGGCGAAACGTTAAGACAAACTAAGCAGTCCAGTTGCGATCAATTGAATGCCCTGAGATTACAATGACCTGGATGTATGCAAACATCCATAGACGTGTAAATAAAAGTCAGCTTACAGCATAGCCATTGGGAGGTCGTCTATTCCGCCCATAAAACCCAATAAGTAACCATCCAAAAAGCGCCAACAATACTCCATTTACATATGGTGACTTGAATATTAACCAAGTATTAGTGATATTGTTATTATAAACGCTAACACAGATAAACTATTTATAGTGGTGCTGCGATCACGAGCTTGTATGCCAATGTTTACATGATCGACTGATCAGCTGTTTCCTTGCTCGTCAAGCAATCTTCTAGATCATGAATCATGTCTATCACCTGGATACTAGAAGAATGAGGACGTATTCCGACAAGTTGGTATACTTTGACAGTCAATTTAGACCCGGGAATGGCGAGAATGACAACAAAAAGACATTTGGTTATGTCCCCCTTTTCTTTGTGAGGATTATGAGTCATTCTTCTTCTAAATAGGAATATATGAACATCCCAGCAGTCGGCATTCTAATGACAGCAGTCAGTGTACAGTAAGTGATACGTTTGTTGTCGCTCATGAAATCTGCAGTGAGTAATAATCAGTGATGAAGAAAAAAGCAAACGTGATGCGTTTTTGAAATTAATGTGTCGAATATACTTAAAATGATCAAAATACGTACCGTATTTTTCAGAGTATAAGTCACTCCAGAGTATAAGTCGCACCGGCCGAAAATGCATTATAAAGACGGAAAAAAACATATATAAGTCGCACTGGAGTATAAGTCGCATTTTTTGCGGAAATGTATTTGATAAAACCCAACACCAAGAATTGACATTTGAAAGGCAATTTAAAATAAATAAAGAATAGTGAACAACAGGCTGAATAAGTGTACGTTATATGACGCATAAATAACCAACTGAGAACGTGCCTGGTATGTTAACGTAACATATTATGGTAAGAGTCATTCAAATAACTATAACATATAGTATATGCTATATGTTTACCAAACAATCTGTCACTTCTAATCGCTAAATCCGATGAAATCTTATACGTCTCGTCTCTCACGTGAATGAGCTAAATAATATTATTTGATATTTTACGGTAATGTGTTAATCATTTCACACATAAGTCGCTCCTGAGTACAAGTCGCACCCCCGGCCAAACTATGAAAAAAACTGCGACTTATATTACGAAAAATACGGTAAATATTAAATGTTATTGTAAATGTGCCCGTTACTACATTACATATATACTTACATCATGTCTATAAAACCTCAATGGAGGTGTTTGGATGTTTTTTTAAGGGCTTTGTAGGCAGAATAAAGCGACTCCCGTAGGCTCCATTGTAAGCAGACTTTTGATCACATACGTCCGTCGTCATATCTCTCATAATGATTATGAACGATAGGCAAAATTCCCCAAAAAGTGCAGTTTCCCTTTAAGTCTGACAAATCTGTTGAGCTTTACCAACCAATGCTAACACTTTTTGCTCCTATCACAAACTTGTTTGTTGCAAAATCATATCAATTCTCACTGAAATCTAATCATATCCACATACAGTGTCCACCTTTTTTCAGGTGTAAAACCCCTTTGATTAAGAGGAGAACTTCATATATATAAATGAGGTGGTTTATCATATATCTTTGGTTTTTATTGCTGCCCATCTATCTGAGTTCTTAAGGAGAGTCGCTTACTCTCTTATTCACGCTATTCCCGGCTGGACACTGGCCCAGGACTGGCCTTTGGGGCTGGCAGCAGGGCAGGACGAGTGGTGGGAGCAGTGAGCAGAAACTACTCAGCCCATCGAACTGCAAGTCTATTTGCTTGTCTCCAACTTTAATGAAGAAAAAAAGGAACCACTCAACTCTGGGTAGAGAGAGATCGGAGTGTTCAAATGCAAACTCTGCTCATTCCCCAATTAACAAGTCTACGGGGATGCAGCTAGAAAACTGGGCAACATATTCTGTGTAAAGGCAGCATGCTTGGAGATGGAGAAAGCCAAAAGAAGCAGAGTAATGGGATTCAGCTTAATGCAAATGGAATGGAATGCATTAAACCCTTACTGTTCCTATGGCACACTGACTATTACTATTTTTATTAAGAAGCCAGGATTTTATGCCGCCCCTTGTTTTCATGCCAAGGCGTGTTTATAAAATAATTGGAAATCTTAGTTTGTTGAGATTGGACTGATATACACCATTCCCAGATACAATCATAACTGCAGGTTTGGTAAACAATGTTAGACCAGTCACAAACATAAACATGACTGCTCCACCTTGGAAGCCTCAAACTTTACAGTAGTATTCCACAGCATAAAGGCCTTGTTCCCTTGGCAATTGTGAAGTAAATGTAAATAACCAAGCCTTACATGCATAAAGATCCACCTGAATGCGGCTGCACATGTCCAACATTTTGGGTATATGTGCATCTTGCATTTGGCAAAAAGATCCTTAGATTTGTTTTAAATCCAGATTGGTGCTTCCTCATGTGACTGTATTGTTTAAATTTTGTAACTTTGTGTGAAACTTTGCTGCCTCTTGGCCAGGACTTTCTTGAAACAAATTTGGTTTTTAATACCAACAGGATTTATCCTGGTTATATTAGAACAAATCTACATTTTATAACCATAAATTCAGTTATCCTGAATGCATTATTCCCACCGTGCTATTGAAGCGACTCTGAACTTTAGACTTTTGGCTAACACTTCACTCAAACTAAATGAAAACGGTTTACCATGTCTTCTGTGACACAATAGTCAACCAATGTCTGTGCATAAAACGCATACCTTCACATCTTCTAACATACGCAGCTCAGGTCAACTACATCTTCATGATGAGGGACTCATTGAATTGCTAATGAAATTGTGAAAACACAGATGCTGGTTGATCAGTGGGCTTTTGTCATAAAAGCAAGGAACCCCTGCATAATATGTGCATCTTGCATTTGGCAAAAAGATCCTTAGATTTGTTTTAAATCCAGATTGGTGCTTCCTCATGTGACTGTATTGTTTACATTTTGTAACTTTGTGTGAAACTTTGCTGCCTCTTGGCCAGGACTTTCTTGAAACAAATTTGGTTTTTAATACCAACAGGATTAATCCTGGTTATATTAAAACAAATCTACATTTTATAACCATAAATTCAGTTATCCTGAATGCATTATTCCCACCGTGCTATTGAAGCGACTCTGAACTTTAGACTTTTGGCTAACACTTCACTCAAACTAAATGAAAACGGTTTACCATGTCTTCTGTGACACAATAGTCAACCAATGTCTGTGCATAAAACGCATACCTTCACATCTTCTAACATACGCAGCTCAGGTCAACTACATCTTCATGATGAGGGACTCATTGAATTGCTAATGAAATTGTGAAAACACAGATGCTGGTTGATCAGTGGGCTTTTGTCATAAAAGCAAGGAACCCCTGCATAATGGAGCAATGGGAAACGTAGACAGTGCCAACGGTGCACTTTTGAAGTATGTTTCAAATGACAAAACCATCTTCAAAGAGTAGATGCAGTATCAGGATGTCCTGAAACTTTGTTTGCATGTATAGTAGCAACTCAAGACTGACCTTGTGTGACCAAGGATGGAATGTCTGATCGTAACATTTCTGTAAAATACTCAATTTCTGTAGATAAAATCAATACATTTACATCCACAGAATTAATCGGGTTTCTTAAATCAATACTTTTCGTCTTTTTTCCCACTTGTATGTATTACTAATCCAACCATTGGCCAAATGATGTGTGTCTCCTGTACTCTTGGGTGTGTTGTGATTTCCCTTCCTGGTTCGATGGCCCGCCCTATCTTGCCTCTGATTGGCCTGTTCATAATGTTTTGCCCTAATCTTAACCAATCGTGACTCATCATAGTAAACCAACCAACCAATCATGGATTTCCTTATACGTAAACCAACCAATCATCATTGATGTTTCCCGTATATTTTTCCACCTGCCCGTGGAGTTGCTTCGCTACGTAGCTTCGATTTTTAAGTTAATAATTTTTTATGGAAAACCATAGTTTTTACCACTGGATTATCAAAAACCATACTCATTACGGGAAAACCGTAGTTGTTGGCAGGTATGGCAAAGAGATGGATCAAGATTTTAACACACATTGCAGGTCGGAAAAAACGAAGAAAAACAAAATTAAATTATTTTTTTTACAGAGATAAAAAAGACGGATTTCCGACTACAGACGGAAAAATCACGCACCTGCTAGCTACACATATTGCTTCCTGTCGGTTAAGTAGCTTCTTATGACCAACCCTCTGATGCCATACTGTTGAACATATTGTGATTAATTGTGTCAAATGCTTTAGTTAAATCCATAAATACTGCTGCTGCACTGTTTACCATCTATTGCATTGGTAATTTCCTCTGTTATTTCGATTAAAGCCATCGATGTTGAAATATTAGCTTTGTATCTATATTGGTTCGCTGCGAGTATTCTATATCTTTTTATGAAATTGTCCAATCTGTTATTGAACAATTTTTCAATTATTTGATAAACATTCCATTCTTACATTACTAATAAAAGCATTATTAACAATGTTTCTTGTGGATGCTAACACTCGAATTCCCTCCCGGGAATACAAAATGTTTCTGATTCTCATGAGATCACTGTTTGTATTGTATTGTATTAACGAAACATGCACACATATCATTGTCACTCTATTTTATTTCCATTGTGAGAACAACAAAGCTTTGGTGTTAAAATACAGCTAGATTTGATAAGTTTCTCCATACCTGGACATGCTCAGCCGTGATGTCAAGTATTAAGTGCATTCTTCAAGAATAATCAGACACTTATCTAACATTTTTTTTAATTACATAGTTTATAAATGTTCACCTTTTGTATCTTTAATTTATAACCTTCTTGGTAAAAAAGTCTCTCTCTGGTTGGCTTTATCTTCTTTGCTTGTAAATGAAAAGGGGACCAATGACGATTTTCCTCTTTTGTGACCTATAAATGTTACATTGTTGGATACCCATGGTAACAATGCAAAATCCTAAGGTCAGGCATTTGGTCTAGGATTGCAACATTACATAATGTATCTGTACGATTATACTCAAAGTATTAATCACGGTTTTACAATCATCACAATTATTATGCGTTTAGTATTTCCCATTTCATTACAGTATTATCTTGTATTTTAGCTTGTTTCATGGTTCTTAAAATGCATTTTTGCAACAAGTGTTTTGTAAAGCACCAACTCCGTGAGTCTAAATAAAAGAAAGCAAATGTGAGCAAAGCCTAAAAGAGTTGAAGGGGAACTTCTTTTTTATGCATTTTAAATATTAAATACATACGATCAGAAGTCTTCTTACAATGGAGCCTATGGAAGTCGCTCTATTCTGCCAACAAAGCCCTTCAAAACATCCAAACACCTCCATTAAGGTTTTATATACATGATGTTAGTATATATGTAATAATTTTAATATTTACGTATTTTGATAATTTTAGGTATAATATTCAAAATACATCACAACATTCACTTTTTTTTAACAACATTACTGATTATTACTCACTGCAGACTTCATTAGAGCCAACAAGCATAATCAAACATTACTTACTGTAAAATGTCTGCTGTCAGAATGCTGACTGATAGGATGTTCATATATTCTCGTTTCGATGAAGAATGACTCATAATCCTCGCGAAGAAAGAAAAAAGGTGAAACAAGCATCTTTTTGTGTCATTCTTTCCATTAACGGGTCTAAATTGGCTGTCAAAATGGATTACATCCACGTCCTTCTATTATCCAGGTGAGAGGATTTATTTATGGCCTACATTAAAGTTTGATGAGCAGGGAAGCAAGGAAAAAGGTTAACACTCGATGATGTAAACATTGGCAAACATGCTAGTGATCATGGCGCTTCTATAAATAGTTGTGTTAGTGCTTATAATAACAATCACTAATACTTTTATTCAAGTCACAATGTAGGCTCCTTGCGTACTCAGATAGTTTGCACTCTGTTTGCTGAACAGTGCCCATGTTGGTTTGGCGGTTTACCACTTGGGTTTCTTCTGTTCAAAAATCACGTGACTGAATACAATCTATAGTGATCTCATTCAAATTGCAATAATATTATTAGCAGTTGCACAAGGCGCACACGAGGAGTGGTTGGCGAAAACTACAACGCTGTTAACTATTGTGACTGTAATTATGTCAGGATGTGGACTATGGAGTGGTTGTTTTCCCGAGATGCAAGTGAACTTGGACCGGAAATGGCGTGAAGGTAGTGACATATTTTATTTTAAACACTAACAAATTACAAAAAAAGGATACAAACAAAAGGCGCGCTCACAGGCGTAGATAAACTAGGCTAAGAAAACAAAAACTAGGACAAAGGCAAAACTAAGGACGTGAAACTAATAAACACTTACTGTGGCATGGCATGAAGCATGACCTATAGTGAACATGAATACATGGGTAGCAGAGGTAGTCTGGATGGTTAGGATAGATAATGTCACCAGGCCAACTGCCTGGCAACAACAAGCTTAAATACTGGTGACATGATTAGTGAAAACAGGTGCGAGACTCAAAATTAGAAAACGTGAGACAGGTGCGTGACATGAGGATGTGAACCAGGTGAAACTAATAGTTACTATGGTGACAAAGCAAGGGAGTGAAGACAAGAACTAAAAAGTGTCCAAAAACCAAGTAAAACCTAACTAAACAAAACATGATCACAGACATGACAAAATATAATTAACTGTGAACAAAGGATGAAGTCCATCAAGACAAAGTGACCTTTTTTTTTTTTTTTTTTTTACAATTGTAGACTTAATACTGGTACTTCTAAAATTGTGAAGCATTAACTTTTGCAGGTGATTTTAAATGGGATTACTTGTTACTGTAGTATGTGCGAGTCTCTCTCTCTCTAGTGAATCAAGTAAATGGATTTACTTTGGTGAGTGACTAATAGGTACCTGAGTCAGTGAAAAGAATCATGTTTACCATTACTATAGCATAATAGCGTGTCTCTCTATGAGTACGTATAAGTGCGCGCACCACTGTTGTAACTTTGTTTTTGTTTTGTGCAAGTTGTGACGAAAAAATGTACCAGCATAATTTCTGTTTATAACGAGTGAGGAGAACTTAAACACACGGTGTAGTGGAGGCTTTGCGAATACATAACTGGAGTTTTTAATCACGGTTATTGGTAAAACCTGTCAATTGTTGCATCCCTAATTTGGCAGTCCTATTTTAACACTGAGCAATTTGTTATGTCCAAGATTGACGACTGCACCAAGGTGGGTATTTCGAGTAGATGCTCTTTGCCAGGCCCCTCCTCCCTCCACCTGGAGCTTCCAGTGTTATTCCTTGTCATTTTCTTAACTCTTGACGAAAAACACAGAGCCTTTGCGACGATACAACATTTTTGGAGGAAAAACAAAAAAAGATAGTTACTTTCTGTGTACGCCTGCGCGTTGCCATGCTTGACTGAGAGCAACTACAATACCGCCATGCAGCACGGCGATAAAGAGGTCTCTCTCTGTCACGAGACTGATGTTAGTGGCTTTAAATAGTGGGCATATGATGAGTTATATCTAACAAGTAAGGTCAAATGTTATATCTTAATTATATTATATATATATAAATCTTTAATACACTTAGAGACATATCAGAAGTTTTCAGCGTAAAGGAGACAATACTTTTTTTGTGTTATGTGCAGCTATTTATTACACAAGCTATGGAGAAATGCAGTGGTGGGCTGTCAGGGCCAGCAAGGCCTTCCCTGCTGGCCTAACATAACCAGAAATCATGATCATAATTAAAGATACAAGTAATTTTTAATTTACTTTCCCTAAATATCTAAAGTTATTCATATTCTCTTCATGTCATATTATGCTCCTTCCAGTGCTGTTGTTTTTAGGTTAGAGTTTTCATCCAATCATAATTCAGCTAGCTTATGTTGCCATGCTGTACAAAATCTGCCCGGGGCCTTCAGAATCAATAATGTGAATGGGTACATACAGTTAATAGATAATTGCGATAGCCAATCACGAGTTGTTGTCTGTAAGGCCTTCTAGCTGGCCTCATGTTGAATGTGACATTTACGCATCCTGTGATTGGATACTCACTGGTTTGAGCCGCAACGGTGCTATACAGATTAGCAGAGCAACACCCGGGACCGTTAGCGGATGAATTTGATATAGCTACTTTTTTAACCCACAAAGAAGGAGAACAAAACGTTGATTAGGTGGCACATATATATTTGCAAGGCCATTTTCAAGAAGGATATTTAAAGATAAACTACATCTTGTGAGATGACGTCGGCCAACCCCAGAAGCTATCTCAGCTGTCCTGGCGATGAAATGGGGAAATGCTCGCCACTTCCACTCGAATCAACCGACTATGAGCGGTACCACTGGCGTTCAATAGGTGCTACAAATCAGTGACGTGCAGTCAGGGGAGGCAGGTGAGGCATGGCCTCACGTGCCATCATGGAAAGAAAAAAAATGTAAATAGGAAAAAAAAATTATTAAATTGTTATATGTATCCAGTGATTATACTATAAAGTTATTTTCCATTTAACTTCACCAGTTTTAGATTATTTTTATTCAAAATCACTGAATTTTCACATTTGCCAATCAAATACTGAGAAGAGACTTGCAGTTAGTCAGCAGCCAGCTGAGCCTCACCATGGATTGCGCAATGACTCGGCTAACTGCTGGCCTGCAGTGCAGTGAGACCGTATTGCTATATGAATTATATTATACATTTCCATAGTTTAGTTAGCTGAGGTATATAATGTACAGTGTATTTTGTCAACAACTGTATGTGTGTAACGTATTTCTTGTGCTGAGCAATCATAAAACGGCTGCGAAGACGCACTGGGTGAGGCACGCAGTTCTCCCGCCTCATGGTGGTAGAGGGCGCTAGTGATCCCAGGGATCATTCTTGTGACTACTCGGCTGCAGAATAAGTGACAACAAGCGAGCAGTACTCTGACTCGCCACACTGGGAGAAGTGTGAGCAGACACATGTCTCCAGTCTTGTTTTCCCTTTTTTTCAAAACTGTATTTATAACAAACATGGCATGTTTATTAGAGTAAACCAGCGTTTGTGGGTGTGTTTTGTCAGATGCAAAAATATTGTTGAATTGCTTGCAATAACATTAAATCAAATGAATGTGGCTGCCAATATGTATCCAAGATGAAATACTTCGCTAAACTGGACTTTAAGACAAAATTAATTTGATCATACAAAGTAGGTTTTCATGGAGGATAGCTATTGCTGCTTCAGATACAAGTACAGAAAGGTAAGATACACTTACAATACTTGATTTATTTCGTTAAAACCAAATGGGACCAAAAAGTATTTAATAACAACTTTATCAAATACTTTTTGGACCCATTTATCATATCATAATATCATTATGATAATGTTTTTATGAAAGCAAATAAATCCCTTCTTTTTCTTGTTATTCTAATGTGCAACCTAATGATTAGAGCTGCACATATGAATTTGAGTAAAAGAAAGAAAAGAAAAAAACTCCAAAAGTATCTTTGCCTCACCTGGTGTATAGTTCACCGCACGTCACTGCTACAAATTGTGAGTTTGACTATTTTATTTCATTATTTTTTCACGTTTAATGTTTTTTACAATTTTAATTTTGACAGTACCACATACGATATGTTTTAATTGCTGCGGGTTTATTGATTTTTAAATGCGCTAGGAAATAGCCCGTTTTGTACACTGTTGAGGCGCTTCAATACAAGTAGTGCGTAAATGTGTTTCTGTATAGTATTTCTACAGCAATGGTTATGTGGTGACATAAATTATGGTATTTTGAGGACATCACTGAAGGCCTAGATGGGAAACGCACAGCATCATGGTGTGGTTTGACCAACATTAAACTGACTTTATCCTATTAAAAACACATCTGTGAGTCAATATATTGATATACTACAAACGTCGTTTCCATATGAGTTGGGAAATTGTGTTGGATGTAAATATAAACGGAATACAATGATTTGCAAATCTTTTTCAACCCATATTCAATTGAATGCACTACAAAGACAACATATTTGATGTTCAAACTCATAAACTTTTTTTTTTTTTCAAATAATAATTAACTTAGAATTTCATGGCTGCAACACGTGCCAAAGTAGTTGGGAAAGGGCATGTTCACCACTGTGTTACATGGCCTTTCCTTTTAACAACACTTTGGGAACTGAGCAGACACATTGTTTAAGCTTCTCAGGTGGAATTCTTTCCCATTCTTGCTTGATGTACAGCTTAAGTTGTTCAACAGTCCGGGGGTCTCCGTTGTGGTATTTTAGGCTTCATAATGCGCCACACATTTTCAATGGGAGACAGGTCTGGACTACAGGCAGGCCAGTCTAGTACCCGCACTTTTTTACTATGAAGCCACATTGATGTAACACGTGGCCTGGCATTGTCTTGCTGAAATAAGCAGGGGCGTCCATGGTAACGTTGCTTGGATGGCAACATATGTTGCTCCAAAACCTGTACGTTTCCTTTCAGCATTAATGGCGCCTTCACAGATGTGTAAGTTACCCATGTCTTGGGCACTAACACACCCCCATACCATCACACATGCTGGCTTTTCAACTTTGCGCCTATAACAATCTGGATGGTTCTTTTCCTCTTTGGTCCGGAGGACACAACGTCCACAGTTTCCAAAAACAATTTGAAATGTGGACTTGTCAGACCACAGAACACTTTTGCATTATGTATCAGTCCATCTGAGATGAGCTCAGGCCCAGCGAAGCCGACGATGTTTCTGGGTGTTGTTGTTAAACGGTTTTCGCCTTGCATAGGAGAGTTTTAACTTGCACTTACAGATGTAGCGACCAACTGTAGTTACTGACAGTGGGTTTCTGAAGTGTTCCTGAGCCCATGTGGTGATATCCTTGACACACTGATATCGCTTGTTGATGCAGTACAGCCTGGGGGATCGAAGGTCATGGGCTTAGCTGCTTATGTGCAGTGATTTCTCCAGATTCTCTGAACCCTTTGACAGTATTACGGACCGTAGATGGTGAAATCCCTAAATTCCTTGCAATAGCTGGTTGAGAAAGGTTTTTCTTAAACTGTTCAAAAATTTGCTCTCGCATTTGTTGACAAAGTGGTGACCCTCACCCCATCCTTGTTTGTGAATGACTGCGCATTTCATGGAATCTACTTTTATACCCAATCATGGCACCCACCTGTTCCCAATTTGCCTGTTCACCTGTGGGATGTTCCAAATAAGTGTTTGATGAGTATTCCTCAACTTTATCAGTATGTATTGCCACCTTTCCCAACTTCTTTGTCATGTGTTGCTGGCATCAAATTCTAAAGTTAATGATTATTTGCAACAAAAAAAAAATGTTTATCAGTTTGAACATCAAATATGTTGTCTTTGTAGCATATTCAACTGAATATGGGTTGAAAATGATTTGCAAATAATTTCTTAAGGCACGCACTCACCTTTCTGCCAATGGGTCAAAATGAAAACGATCACTCGAAAGTCAATAACTTCATGTCCTGTCAAATAACATACACAACATGACATAATGTAGCATGTATATGTGTAACTGTCAGTCAGGAAAGCCAATCAAAGCCAACACTTTCTACAATCTTAGTTTAGTTTTAGTTTAATCTGTATCACAAAGTTTAATAAGATGGATTAAAAGAGTTTGTCATTAATTATTGCTATTTTTTTAATTGCTTGACAACACTAATTAAAATGATCATAGGTCCCCTTTAAATCCAAGACCAGAGCCATAATCCTCCACGGAAACTGGCACATATGATCAGTCGATTACATGCAAGAGGGAACTGGTTTTCCATTGCATAGTTTAGTTATGTTAAAATACTTAAACATGATCCATTTAAGTTGTTTACATGCGTTTAAAGAAATACTTTCAAGTTAATTCATGTAATAATAAAAAATATTGTGCGCATGTAAAAGTACTGATTGTCAAATTTGAAATTGAAGTAGGTAAGGAATCACAAGCTATGGCCTCATTGTGTTTTCCAATTCATTCCTTCAATCTATGCATTTTGAAGGTCACATCCTTTTTTTCAGTGCAAACTCCCATTCGTCAATGTTTGCACAATAATGTGTACCTCACGATTTTTAAGTTAAACAGTTCGGGGCTGAGTTTGTGGACCATCATTTGTGTATTTGTAGAAGTTTGAATTTGATCCAAATGTCTTTATATTGAAAAAAAGATTATTTTCATTATTGACTCTATTGAACACATTTGAGATGCAACAATTCTTGCCTGGCCTCTATCTCGTTTGGATGGAAGAAATCCCTATAGAGACGCACTCCAAAAACAAAAAATGGAGCAAAAAATGGAAGATCTACTCCATAGTTTCATATGAAAATCAAATAACAAACTTTAAACTTACCTGTGTGTCCCAGCGAGCACCCTCCATGTAAAGCCCATGAACATAAGCCCCTTCGCGAGGTGGTGACGTTAAGTCTTCACGATATTTCTTGGTGACATCACATTGTAGACTCATGCTATCCAAAGGCCACTCATTTCTGACATACAAATACAATTTACAATTACTGCATCACGAGATGACAGGATTTTAAAGGGGAACATTATCACCAGACCTATGTAAGCGTCAATATATACCTTGATGTTGCAGAAAAAAGACCATATATTTTTTTAACCGATTTCCGAACTCTAAATGGGTGAATTTTGGCGTATTAAACGCCTTTCTATTATTCGCTATCGGAGCGATGACGTCACGATGTGACGTCACATCGGGAAGCAATCCGCCATTCGGTGTGTTGTCGGAGGGTGTAACAACACGAACAGGGACGGAATCAAGTTGCACCAGTGGCCCAAAGATGCGAAAGTGGCAAGAAATTGGACGAAATTTGTTCAAAATACGAGGGTGTGGGGAAAGCCGACGAAATGGTCAGTCGTTTGTTCCGCACACTTTACCGACGAAAGCTTTGCTACGACAGAGATGGCAAGAATGTGTGGATATCTTGCGACACTCAAAGCAGATGCATACAAAGAAATCTGCCGCCAGACCCCCATTGAATCTGCCGGAGTGTGTGAGCTATTCAGGGACAAAGGACCTCGGTAGCACGGCAAGCAATGGCGGCAGTTTGTTCCCGCAGATGAGCGAGACGATGCTCACACCGCTTCTACCGTCCCTTATGCCACCGAAGATGATCCAGAGAAGAATATCGACCCTAGCTTCCCTGGGCTGCTGACATCAACTCCAAAACTGGACAGATCAGCTTTCAGGAAAAGAGAGCGGATGAGGGTATGTCTACAGAATATATTAATTGATGAAAACTTTATTCATTACTCGCGGTTTTACGTAAATTATTATACATAAACTGTGTTTACCAATAATTTAGCTTATGATGATTTAGCTTATGAATTTAGCTCATAATGGTGCCAGTGAAAGCAGAAAAACAGATAGTTAGTTTCAGTGATGAAGGGATGCCATTTTTTCCAGTGAAGATTGATTGCACATGGAAAAATGACAAAAAATAGTTAAAATATTTTTAATCGGTCACTTCAGCTGTAACTGTAGGCTAGTATGTATCTTACTGGACAAAAACAGCACATTTAAAATGCTGAAATCGTGGAAAAATATATGTTCTTAGCGCGCCTGAAATGGGCTGTCTGCACACTCAAAGTGCATGTTGTTGCCAAATGTATTTCATATGCTGTAAACCTAGTTCATAGTTGTTAGTTTCCTTTAATGCCAAACAAACACATACCAATCGTTGGTTAGAAGGCGATCGCCGAATTCGTCCTCGCTTTCTCCCGTGTCGTTTTCGTCGGTTTCGCTTGCATACGGTTCAGACCGATATGGCTCAATAGCTTCAGTTTCTTCTTCAATTTCGTTTTCGCTACCTGCCTCCACACTACAACCATCCGTTTCAATACATGCGTAATCTGTTGAATCGCTTAAACCGCTGAAATCCGAGTCTGAATCCGAGCTAATGTCGCTATAAACTTGCTGTTCTATCCGCCATGTTTGTTTGTATTGGCATCACTGTGTGACGTCACAGGAAAATGGACGGGTGTATATAACGATGGTTAAAATCGTTTTTTTAGGGATATTGCGTGATGGGTAAAATTTTGAAAAAAACTTTGAAAAATAAAATAAGCCACTGGGAACTGATTTTTAATGGTTTTAACCCTTCTGAAATTGTGATAATGTTCCCCTTTAAGCTGCTCATCAGTACAATACCTGCGAGCCATGGCCTGCATGATTGCAGTGAGGAAAGATTGGGGGTTGAAGAAGCCAGCCAGCCAAACAGCGGAAGGCAAGACAAAGTCAGTTGACCAAACTTCCAGCTCTTTGATTCTGGCCAGCAGGTCAGTGAACCACAAAACCAGGCCACACATGGAAGGGTAAGCACGCTTGGTCCAAGTATCTGGCACCATCACCAGAAATATAGCATTCTGAAGGTTTTCCATATCATTGGTCATGGTTAGTTCTCCCTGAGGAAAACAGAATTAATTGCATTTTAAAGGATTTTCAAATGCATTTTTATTATTTTATGCTTCAATGTAGATCTGCATGCTTAATATATACATAGACAGTGGCGTCACAAAAATAAATATTTCTGGTCTTGTGAGCCAAAATGAACCTGACTGTTTTTTTCAGCCAAGCTTAAAGTGACATGTTGTGGTGTAAACTGGGAATATACCAAATGTACTGTATTTTATCCCCTGCTGTTTTTATAGGTTGATGAGCAGTCAATTTTTAAGGAAGGTTTATTGTAATAAAGAGACATTATACAAAAATAATCACCCGCCCACTGTACCTTACAAACACATTGTCTTTTGTGTAAAACCGTGTGATAAGAAAGTCTAATTCAATATTGTGAGGAATTGAACAAAAAAAATCATTTATCATTACATTTTTGTGAAGTTCAAAAAATAAAAGACACATTTATTTTTTTATTTCGTATTTGTGCTATGGACACACATTCTTGGATGGTTCGAGAATCGCTCACCTTTACGATTGGTGTGAAGTAAAACAATATGACTTCAGGAAAAAAAAAAAAAAATATATATATATATACTATTGTTTTCTAATAATTTAACATGTAAAATGTTTATAACAATACACTTAACAAGAATGTCTTAGATATTGCTAGATTCCTTGGTGATCTGGTCAACAAAGGCTCCAAAAAAGATTTGGAGCCATACCAGTCTTACTTAGAGGTGGCTTTATTAAAACTTCACCAACATCTGGGTCATGTTAGGAAATCAGCGCTTTTTTTGATCAAGGGATAAAATAGTTTGGAATAAATCTAGATTGGTTGGAGAAGACATTGCTCAGCTACAATACTCGATGTGTTAGGGAAAATAATCTGTACATAAACAATAATGCCACAAGGGATAAGAAAATATGGAGTAAGATAGTAAACAGATGGATGCGCTGGCACTGAGGAATAATCAGCGTGTCCTTTCCCCCTTTGCTACTGGAGAGCATGTATTGCTGATAGTAAAGATATATACTGTACATGTGACAGCCACGACATGGTTCATGAGGATGATAAGGATCTAGAGATGTATCTATGTCAGAGTAGAACCCTGGACCTTTCTTTAAAATAATCCTGATCTGTCAACTCAGACACAGCAGTAATACGATGGACCGGTACCCCATAGCTAATATTCCACCAGTACACTTTTATTACAATATAAAGACAAAATATGAATCCTTTGAATAATGTGATGGCACCATGGCTTTTAAATCCCTGTATTTAGACTCTTAGCTTCGAACGCCTGATAACAGTTTTTGAAGTCTCCCTTAATCTCTCCTTAAACATTATGTTTTGAACAATGTTGATTTGCTGTTCGAATACTGTATTTCCGCAGATTTGGGGAAATAAAGCTGCTGATGACACTCTGTGAGGCTCGAAACCCACTTAACTCTGAGAACATCTAGTTTGTCGCAATAGAGAGGTAATGTTAAAATAAACTTTGATTGATGTTAATCAATTGTTAGTTTTGGTCTTAGTCTCATGAAGTCAACATTTCAATAGCATAATGATAAAGAAGACAAATAAATTATATTTTTTATTGAACCAGAAAATGTATTGGTCGATTCATTAAAGGGGAACATTATCACCAGACCTATGTAAGCATCAATATATACCTTGATGTTGCAGAAAATAGACCATATATTTTTTCAACCGATTTCCGAACTCTAAATGGGTGAATTTTGGCGAATTAAACGCCTTTCTAATATTCGCTCTCGGAGCGATGACGTCACAACGTGGCGTCACATCGGGAAGCAATCCGCCATTTTCTCAAACACCTAGTCAAATCAGCTCTGTTATTTTCCGTTTTTTCGACTGTTTTCCGTACCTTGGAGACATCATGCCTCGTCGGTGTGTTGTCAGAGGGTGTAACAACACGAACAGGGACAGATTCAAGTTGCACCAGTGGCCCAAAGATGCGAAAGTGGCAAGAAATTGGACGTTTGTCCCGCACACTTTACCGACGAAAGCTATGCTACGACAGAGATGGCAAGAATGTGTGGATATCCTGCGACACTCAAAGCAGATGCATTTCCAACGATAAAGTCAAAGAAATCTGCCGCCAGACCCCCATTGAATCTGCCGGAGTGTGTGAGCAATTCAAGGACAAAGGACCTCGGTAGCACGGCAAGCAATGGCGGCAGTTTGTTCCCGCAGACGAGCGAGCTAAACCCCCTATCGACCCTAGCTTCCCTGGCCTGCTGACATCAACTCCAAAACTGGACAGATCAGCTTTCAGGAAAAGAGCACGGATGAGGGTATGTCTACAGAATATATTAATTGATGAAAATTGGGCTGTCTGCAGTCTCAAAGTGGATGTTGTTGCCAAATGTATTTCATATGCTGTAAACCTAGTTCATAGTTGTTAGTTTCCTTTAATGCCAAACAAACACATAACAATCGTTGGTTAGAAGGCGATCGCCAAATTCGTCCTCGCTTTCTCCCGTGTCGCTGGCTGTCGTGTCGTTTTCGTCGGTTTCGCTTGCATACGGTTCAAACCGATATGGCTCAATAGCTTCAGTTTCTTCTTCAATTTCATTTTCGCTACCTGCCTCCACACTACAACCATCCGTTTCAATACATTCGTAATCTGTTGAATCGCTTAAGCCGCTGAAATCCGAGTCTAAATCCGAGCTAATGTCGCTATAGCTTGCTGTTCTTTCCGCCATGTTTGTTTGTGTTGGCTTCACTATGTGACGTCACAGGAAAATGGACGGGTGTTTATAACGATGGTTAAAATCAGGCACTTTGAAGCTTTTTTTTGGGATATTGCGTGATGGGTAAAATTTTGAAAAAAACTTCGAAAAATATAATAAGCCACTGGGAACTGATTTTTAATGGTTTTAACAATTCTGAAATTGTGAGAATGTTCCCCTTTTAAATACACTTCATTACATTTTGCGGTTCAGTGAATACTGTATATACTCGCCATTTGCAGAGGTTACGTTCTCTGGTCATCTGCAAAAAGTGAAAATCTGTGAGTAATTGAGACACCGTCAGAGAAAGTGTTTCTCCAAGTCACGTCTCCATGATCCACACTTGCTTGCCTGCCTGTTGTAGTTCCAGTAATGATTTACGAGCCTATAATTTGTGTTTACCTCACTGCAAGTTTTTATCCCGAATTGTAACAAGTTGGCTGTCAAAGCCACATTAAAGCCAGTGTCACAGCCAGCCACACACAAGTGCCACCTTCTTATATAATGTCACGTCTCTGTCAACAATTTATTATCACGTATTTCTGGATTATTAACTTGAGGTAAATGAAATGCGAAAAAAAAAATTATGGACAAATGTTTTTTT
This sequence comes from Nerophis lumbriciformis, assembly GCF_033978685.3. NCBI lineage: Eukaryota > Metazoa > Chordata > Actinopteri > Syngnathiformes > Syngnathidae > Nerophis > Nerophis lumbriciformis. The sequence continues at coordinate 23,069,339 of NC_084558.2, read as the reverse complement.
AAATTATGCATATTTGTGGGCTTGTAAATTCGAAATTGCAAATATGTGGGGATCTACTCTAGTATACCCTGAAATTTCACCCCAAAGCCAATTATCTCAACTGTTCATGAATAGTGTAAGTAAAATGGCCTTGTTTCACTAATTGCCAACTCTGCACTTATTTCTTACAATCAGGAATTATTATTGACTGCTGAATTCAAATCGTTCCTACCTTGAGACCTAGGCTGAGCTCATTGAGGGAACGTCTAATTTCTCGGGTGAGGATATTCATGCGTTCACATTCCTGGAGCATCACCACCTGATACGGAGTCCTCTCCTCAGCTTTACCCAGCAACTCTGCCATGTTGAACTCCTCAGGGAGTTTCTCCATAATCTCTTCCAGCTCTGAACGCACCTTGAGAATAAATACATATATGATGATGGATCAGTTGGATTATAAACACAAACGTTTTAATTCCATAAAGTAACGCCTTGGTTTAAGATGCTGACAAGATAACGCTCACAAAAGGATGATGTCAAATCAATTCAGCACTAACATTGCCTGACAGTGTTTTGTTTTGAATAAAAAGAGCCATAAATATTCATGAAGTTGTTTTTGCAATGCCAGCACCTAGCATTCAATAACACTCTAATCCCTTGAGAAAAATCACATCATATTTTTATGGGCAGGTGATGAAAGCTAATGTTTGTGTCAACATTTTCGCAATTCAAACAGCATCCGTAATCAATCTGTGGATTACGTGGCTAACAAAGAATGTGAGGTCATTACGTCGATGGACTTTTCACTTCAGATATCTGATCTGAGGTTGGCAGCTACGGAGCAAATGCAAAGGGGCCTCCATTGCTAAAAGCTGGTAGACAAGATTCAAAGGTCACACATAATACGATGTTTAATTTGACAGGAGTGATTAGAGAACATCACACATAACCAACATACCAAGTCAATTTGTCATACTTTAAATCAGACTTGAAAGAGTATCAATATTAGAAAGGTGGTGGACTTCAGTTTCCATGGAAACTGACTAGCATGATTGATCTTAGCGTAAAACTTCAAGATGCTGCTCAATTTTTGGTAAATACACTATTGAAGCTTATCAACTTTTAGATCATAAGAGTTAAATCATATTAAATGTGTTATTGGTTCATATCCCAAATTTCATGAAATGTTGAAAAGGCATTTCTTGAAAATATAAATTTGTATCCACACTGGTGTTTCTAGACTTTAGAGACACCTCTACAGTAGCAATGAATACATGGTAGCAGAGCTTTGACTTCCAAACGTATCTGTTAACACGTTTTCATGACATTATCAGTGCAACAGCAACAGTGGCGGCTGCTGGACTTTCAATTAGGGTAAGCTAATTTTCAGCCAACATCATAAAATGTGTCTGTTATTTATATGTAAATTCTACCCTCTGTTTGTTCGCTAGCTAGGGCTGCTGTGTGAGACTAGTGTGATCGCCCATGTGTGCTTTAGGACGGTGAAGGGGCTCGCAGCAGTGGCTGCTGATCGTCAGTAGCGCGTCAGAAGTCAGTCCATTTACCACGAGTACAGTCTCTAATAACACCAGAAAACGATTTGCTCGGAGGATTGGAGAAGTATCCAGATCAACTCAGAACAACAGGACAACATTTTAAAAAATGCCCCATTTGTTAGATATTTTTTTTACAGTTTTCAGATTCACTCATTTAGCTGTCAATCAAATATTCAGCCTCAGGTAATCCAATCATAGTGCAAAAGGCAATTTTTCACACCCCAAAAATGTATATATATAATTCACCAAGTCAAGTATTTCATATATATATATATATATATATAAAAGAAATACTTGAATTTCAGTGTTCATTTATTTACACATATACACACACATGACACTCATCTACTCATTGTTGAGTTAAGGGTTGAATTGTCCATCTTTGTTCTATTCTCTGTCACTATTTTTCTAACCATGCCGAACACCCTCTCTGATGATGCATTCTGCTTCGTCTCCTTGTTGTGTGCGCAGTTGTGCACTGCACTCTCTAAAAGCCCTAGATGTTATTGTCACATATGCATGTACAGTAGATGGCAGTATTGTCCTGTTTAAGAATGTCACAACATTGCTGTTCACGGCAGACGAACTGCTTTACGGTAGACGAAAACGTGACTGCTGTTGTTGTGTGTTGTTTCCGCGCTGGGAGGACGTTAATGAAACTGCCTAACAATAAACACACATAAGAAACCAAGAACTCGCCCTCGATCATTCTACAGTTATAACCTGATTGGGCAGGCACGCTGTTTATATTGTGGGAAAGCGGACGTGAAAACAGACTGTCGACACGTCACTCAGGTCCGCATGAAGCTGGAGGGGGCGTGGCCTCCAGCTCCGCCTGAATTTCGGGAGATTTTCGGGAGAATATTTGTCCCGGGAGGTTTTCGGGAGAGGCGCTGAATTTCGGGAATCTCCCGGAAAATCCGGGAGGGTTGGCAAGAATGCAAATGAGTAATTTTTCCACATTTCTTCACCCATTCAAAATGTTTCAGCATCAAAACATTTAGGCTTTCCAAATCCCAAAGATCCCCACTTTTCTCAAACACAAATTCCCCTGTAGTTTTCTTATAACTTTCATATTTTTCAACCCGCTTAAACCATTCCAACACCCAAAATGTTCAGGCTAACAATTTTCCACATTTGGAGAATTGTAATGTTTTCATAACAAGACATATGTAGGTATTACCTTGAGCCCAAATCTCACGAGACCGCAGCTCAGTGAGCATCAAACCATTAATTTTTTTAATGTGGTTTGCTTTTTCTTAGGCTTTTTGTGTGACACATTCAAAAATATGGATGTCATGGATGACCCCACAGGAGATGTAAGCATTTATTATGAAATCACAGTGCTTTACTTATTTCTAAGATAGCATGAAAGTATGTACAGAACAATGTTCAGATGGGACAAATTGTTTCAAAGTCAAACCTAATCAGTGGTCTCCAGTATTCTAGAACATGTTTGATCTCAGAGGTTATACTAGTACATTCTAACCACAAATCTCCCTGCGTCCAGTACAGACAGATGTATAATTCATCCTTACCTTCTCCTCTCTAGTCATCCCTCCTCCCTCACCGCCTCCTCCATCCCTGGGCTGCAACTCCAACACTGTGCGGAAAAGCTTCCCCGAAGTTTGCGTGAGGAAGCCAATCTCAGCATTGGGATGAAGGCTATACAGATAGGGCGATTCTGCAGGTAAGGTGTCATCGATATACTGTGGGGGAGGGGAACAAGAAATCCATGTCATATCATTCCTGGCACTTACTGTATTCATCTTTATTTCCCCCTCGATTTTCACATTTAACAGGAAACTACTGAAGTGTCTCCCTTAAACATCATGATATATTGTAATATATTACAATCATACTGCATTACAACAATTAGGCTCCGTTTACACTGCACACCAAATTGGATTTCTTTGCCCTCAAGTGACACAAATCTGATTTTTTTGCCAGTCTAAACGCTCCAAAGTGCTTCAAATCTGATCTTTTGGCATCAGATTCAGGGGGTAGTCCTGAATCCGATTGGAATCTGATCCTTTCAAATGAGACTGCTGTCAAAACGCAATGTGACCAGAATGGGATTTTTTCGTCGGCTTTGGGTGAGCTACGTCATTCATGTGCGCTGGAAAGATGCAGTCGCCAGCAAAAATGTATATTTTCATCAAGATTCTATCCAACACGACCACACTTTCGATGCATCACTTTTGAATAGTGCGTAAATAATAAGCTATATTGGGGGGACGGCGTGGCGCAGTGGAAGAATGGCCGTGCGCGACCCGAGGGTCCCTGGTTCAATCCCCACCTAGTACCAACCTCGTCATGTCCGTTGTGTCCTGAGCAAGACACTTCACCCTTGCTCCTGATGGGTGCTGGTTAGCGCCTTGCATGGCAGCTCCCTCCATCAGTGTGTGAATGTGTGTGTGAATGGGTAAATGTGGAAGTAGTGTCAAAGCGCTTTGAGTACCTTGAAGGTAGAAAAGCGCTATACAAGTACAACCCATTTATCATTTATCATTTATATGTAATATATTAATATATAATTAGATTCTGAAGAAATGGCGATTGTTGAAAGACTGGAATTGACGCTGTGAGTTGAAAAATAAAGCTCCCGCAGATCCACGCTTATGTCCATCTCCCCTCTACTTAACAGCCATAAAAAGATTGCAACCCACCCAAATATATTACAGTATATACATACATCCATTCATACATTCTATTACTTTCATTTACTTTTACGGAAAAAATACACTAATTATTAAGGTGTTGCTACTTTTACTTTATTTTGTAGTAGTAGCGATTTCCTCCCAGTCAACTTCCTTTGTTTTCACTTTATCGAAGTGCGCACACAAGTGAAGTCGAGGCCACATCGGGGCCCCATTAGGGCCACTGCGTGTTTACAATGGCGTCTGATACAAATCACATTTTACTTGCAGTGTAAACAGTCAGCTGGAAAAAAATCAGATCTCAAAAAAATCTGATTTGGGCCACTTTGGCCTGCAGTGTAGACGTAGTCTCAGAGCCACTAGTTGTTAGGACACTGTTTTTATCCAAGAAGCCATAACACTTTATGTGTTCAACATCCTTTACAACTTTGGGCTTGACTTGCACACATTAAGTCCCTAAGTGACCTATAGGAATCATTGTATAGTGCTTGTCAAGATATGGCTTTCTCAAATTGGCAGTGTGCCAGGTAAGCTTGTTTAACCACTAGGCTCAGTGGCCCTGTGGTTAGAGTGTCCGCCCTGAGATCGGTAGGTTGTGAGTTCAAACCCCGTCCGAGTCATACCAAAGACTATAAAAATGGGACCATGGCACTCAGCATCAAGGGTTGGAATTGGGGGTTAAATCACCAAAATGATTCCCGGGCGTGGCCACCGCTGCTGCTCACTGCTCCCCTCACCTCCGAGGGGGTGAACAAGGGGATGGGTCAAATGCAGACAAATTTCACCACACCTGGAGTGTGTGTGACAATCATTGATACTTTAACTTAACTTTAACTTTAATTTTGCCATTAAAAAAAACTAACTTTTAATGCTTTGATCAGGTATCAAATATCAAAATGAACTCTTTTTAATACATTTATTTACTGAAGTCACGGAAATATCACTAGCTGGCTTTTAGCCTTAAAATAGCTATGGAAATCCTTTGTTAGAAAAAGAAATGTGTTCCACCTGGTCCGTGGCATCTCCCCCATCAATTTATTTTAAATGGATATATCTTTTTACGGTATAAAAGTGATGCTGCCAAAAGGACAGAAAAAACATAAATAATGAGATGTTTGTGGCTGAAAATTCACACACTTGACGGGTTGCTAATGAGGCATTTTCCATCTGCTGGTCTTTAATGAAGATCAATATGCTTGTGTTTGGGCAGTACATTAAACAAACTTTCACTTGTCATATTCTCTTGATGTTGCCATTTTATACGCAAACACTTTGTTGTCAGCTGGTTTGATGTCTTCTGTCATGTTTACCGATATATTTCTTAAAACAAAGTAAAATGGCTGAGTCACTCCTTTCCTCTCCTGTGTCTCTCAGAGATATACTGCTCAATAAGTTAACTCCAGATGGCTATGTGGGATTGGATGGCCTTTGTAATAAATAAATTGTGTTTTTATAGTCCTTATTGTGTGCGGCAGCACTTGACACAAATGACCCCAGCTAAATTTGTGACTTGACTCTGTCACTTAAGGTTTACGCATATATATATATATATATATATATATATATATATATATATATATATATATGTATTTATATATATACCGGGTATATAGGTTTATATACTGTATATATATATAAATGATAAATGGGTTGTACTTGTATAGCGCTTTTCTACCTTCAAGGTACTCAAAGCGCTTTGACACTACTTCCACATTTACCCATTCACACACACATTCACACACTGATGGAGGGAGCTGCCATGCAAGGCGCTAACCAGCACCCATCAGGAGCAAGGGTGAAGTGTCTTGCTCAGGACACAACGGACATGACGAGGTTGGTACTAGGTGGGGATTGAACCAGGGACCCTCGGGTCGCGCACGGCCACTCTTCCACTGCGCCACGCCGTCCCTGTATATATATATATATATATATATATATATATATATATACACAGTATATAAACCTATATACCCGGTATATATATATACATTATATAAACCTATACACCCGGTATATATATATATATATATATATATATATGTTTAAAGAGATTCGATCGATTTTATCGATACTAGGAAAAGTACAACTTTGGATTTAAGAACAGTAGACTTTAATGAAGGGTAGCCCTTTAAATAATAAAGATGTTAAACGTTAACTAAATTTTTCCATCTGTGGCGTCATCAGAACAAAAATGGCGGATATATACAGTGGTAAAAAAAACACTAGGACAAGTCATTTGATGAGAAATTAATGAATAGAAGAGATGCATGAAGGAGGTTATGGAAATTAGGAAATGAGGGGCCAACACCATCAACAGGGATGAGGGACATACATACGTCCGCACACCTGAGACGCTGCCCGTAGTCGGCGAGGCCAGGGCGGAGAACAGATACTGTATAACCGGGTCGGGGTAACTTTATTTAGCAGGTAAATCTACTGTTAAAAATGTTGGTTGATATACTTTTATTGACATCTGCTTGAATGTTTAAATTGTGAGCAGAAAGTGTTTCCTCTTGTTAATTCAGGCTAAAGTGTTGGTTGCACTTCATTGAATTAAGATGTGAATGTATTGGCCATTAATTGTTGTTTACTTGCTTGTTTGTATCCATATTTCATTTTTACATAATTCCCTTACAAGGAATAACAGGAATATAGGAAACTTCAACTGTGAACAGCCCATCTTTTTTACTGCTTAGTGAGACATACACCAAAAAAAAAGTTTTAAAATTATTATTTTACTTATTATTCAATGATTGATTCAATTGAACATTTTGGTACAATATTTGCATAATATATGTCTGGACTTTAGGAACACACTGGGTCTGATTTACTAAAAGTTTGCATGTACTAAAACACCTGCAAACTTGTTAGCACGCGCTAAACTGATGTACTAAACGTGTGCAAAGTGGATTGTGTCTCTGGAGCAGTGGTTCTTAACCTTGTTGGAGGTACCGAACCCCACCAGTTTCATATGCGCATTCACCGAACTCTTCTTTAGTGAAAAATATATATATATATTTTTTTCAAATTCAAGACAAAGTTATATGTTTTTGGTAACACTTTAGTATGGGGAACATATTCTAAGTAACAAAGACTTAATTTAGAGTTATTTGGTTAGGGTTAGGGTTAGAGGGTAAGGGTTATAATAAGGCCATGCCGAATAAGGCATTTGTAAGTACTTAATAATGACTAGTTAAGAGCCAATATGTTACTAATTTGCATGTTAATAAGCAACTAATTAATGGTGAATATGTTCCCCATACTAAAGTGTTACCATATTTTTTTACTGGTGCACAAAATGAACCGTGCATGAACATCACCTTGTTCAAACAACAAAACCAACACAGTGCATAAACTCACAACAAATTACACACCTGTGTGACTTCTGCTGTTGCCGTATCCGTAATACGCCGATAGGGAGAAGTTTTTATTTACACGATGAGTCGGGTGTGTCTTGACCTCCGCCGAACCCTTGAGCCCGACTCACCGAACCCCTAGGGTTCGATCGAACCCAGGTTAAGAACCACTGCTCTGAAGTGAGCAGAATAAGGCGTGCAATCCATTTATGCAAAATATGCGCTCATCATGAAAACGACGACAATACTGGGAGGAGAAAATGCAAATATAATTATTTAGCACACGCAATGTAATTTATCAACACTCATCACCGTTTTGGGAGCAGTATTTTGTGTTTTATTGAGCACGTGTCAGAAGGACATGAAAACTGACACAGTTCCACACACGACTGCAGGATCAGTGCTCGTGCTGCACAGACACATGATGGACAGACAAGAATACTCCCTCCTACATGTGTTAGTCAACATTTTGGACAGTCTGTTAAAAATGTTTTGACATTTCGTCTGTTGAGCAACAATATTTTATATAGTTTTATAACTGCCGGAGGACTTAAAAACAAATTCAAACGATGTGTTTTGGTGTCTTTTAGTATTTTAAAAAAAATACATTAATTTTTTTCACATATAGAGCATCCATCCATCTATTTACCACCGCTTGTCCCTTTCGGATATATATTATTAAAATATTTCTTATATGATAAAAACCTACTCGAGTATGCATTTTTTTGCGTCTTCAGCACAAGTAAGTGCAGCCTCTCTCCAATAGGCGCTGAATAAAAGGGGGTTCTGTTGAAAATGCACTTTGGACTGCTTCTAAAATTCCCATAAAAAGTGTTACTGCATATTAGAAAACATAACAAAACGCCGCAGATAGGAGGTTTATAACACGAATTTGTAGTAGAGAAGTATCACCGTGGTGATAACCCGTATAGTACACCCAAAATCCTCATTGAAATAAGGTACAATTGCACATGCAGTGTTAGTAAATTGCATGCATCATATCTACTAATAATACACGCTTTTTTATAGATTGCACATGCTGTTTACCGTGTGGTATTTGGATCTTAGTAAATCAGGCCCCCTGTGTTTTTTCCCTGATCATACTGACAAATAGTCATATTTACAGTAGCAATACAAGAGGGGAACAACTTGTCATAAGTGATGCGTTCAATAAGAACATCTTTTGACAAGTCGTTAATGTAAAAGTATTGATTAGTGGAGTTTCTTTGGATAAATTGTTCTGCAGTGAATTGCTGTCTTTAATGTGCTGTTTACCCTGAGGCATACTGTGATCAGTTATTCCAACTCTAAATCCGAATGCATTGAGATCTTAACACACACGCAAACACACACACACACAGTGCATGCATCATTTGGAGATCTTTGTTTGTTCGCATTCAAAGTTTTAAAAGTTTGTTAACTCCACTTCTGATTAATATTTAGAAAACTACAATATGTGAAGATACTGCGACCCTTCGGGGAGTTTTATTGCTATTGATTTGGCACGCTCATTTGTAAAAGGATGTGATTAACAATTCAATTCCAGCAATTCTCAGCCATCGTTAGTTTGCTGGAGGTTGCTGGTGTCCATACATCTACCTGTAAAGGACCAGGAATATCCAGGGAAGCACTAATGCAATTTCCCCACGGGTTTAGTTGACTTCAGTTGAGAAAATAACATGCTGACTTTACCTGGTGGTAGCCATTGTAGTCCATGTTTCCGGGCAAAGGGAAGCCAGGTGCGAGTAATAGCTCCCCTTCCAACATCTCAGGCTTGATGAACTCCTCCAGGTAGGTTGAACACAGACGGCGGTCCCAGTCGTCTGTGATGTGACCTCCATACATGATCTCTCCAAAGAGGTAACGCAAATCATCATAGGGAACCTGGGAGTCAAGGGGGGAATACTCTCTTTACTTTTACGTTGCCACTATTTCCACATTCACACACTGATGGCGGTAGCTGCCATGCAAGGCCCTAACCACGACCCATCAGGAGCAAGGGTGAAGTGTCTTGCTCAAGGACACAACGGACGTGACTAGGATGGCGGAAGCTAGGGATCGAACCAGGAACCCTGGCTGCTCTACTAACCGACACACGCCGTCCCAAATTGATGACAGTTGTGCACTTATGCAAACCTACCTTGGGAGTCGCCTCCAGGTAGTTGTAGAGGACACTCACAGAAATTGTGAGGTCTCCGGTGTTAAAAGGGTACGATCGGTTCCAGCCTTGAGGACCAAACTTCCTCCTCTCTGCTACCACAGCATGGAAGTAGCACAGAGCGAAAAGAATACTCTTAAACTCATTCTCCCGAGCACACAATTCCAGTGTGTCCTGAAATGAAAACATCAAATGTTGTCACTTGCTTTATGGACGACAATAGTGCGTTAGAGGTAGAAATGAGTCAAATATAAGGATCTAATCAGGTTCATGTATTCGTAATGGTAGAGGCATGTTTTGCAAACGGTATACATTGAAATGAGGGGCAGAAAGTGAATATTGCCTCGTGTCAACTCAACAAATAGAGTGCAGCTCTGCAAAAGTAATGGCAAGTACGTTTGTAAATGTGGCAAGGATAAGCCAGAGCTTGACAACCCTTCTCCGTCAAAGTCTCCTGTTTGGAAAGACTCAGCCTTTCCGGTGAAACAATGTGTCCAAATTGAAGGCCCTCGACATACTTTAAAAATAAAATGAATTCAATGTTAATGAGATTTTATGAATATAACTAGGGCCGTCTCTAAATAGTCGACTATTTGATGATTGATATTGATTTTTCCATTCATTTATTTTTAGACGGTACAACAATATCAACACAATATCTAAATTACAGTAGTTCCTTATTCCCGTTTATTACATACAAAATTGTTTGAGCAAAACAAAGTCAAACATACACAATAACTCAACAAAAGCTATTAGAAATTTAAATCTTTTTTTTTTTGCCCCCAAACTCTCTGTGTTCAAGGAATTATTTCCTGAGTTGGTAAACAAGAACAACAACTACAACAAAATTATTGAGAAAATGTATTTTCTTGGGTATCGATTAAATACTGATACTACCTCTGGTATCGACACCACCAATTTATAGTTCGAGCCGCCTTCTTACATGTCGTGTACTGACAATGCTGATACACCAACAGTTGTTATATTATTGATTGATTGATTGATTGAGACTTTTATTAGTAGATTGCACAGTGAAGTACATATTCCGTACAATTGACCACTAAATGGTAACACCCGAATAAGTTTTTCAACTTGTTTAAGTCGGGGTCCACGTTAATCAATTCATGGTTTCATGAATTCTTATTAATCTACTTTTTCATTTCCTGTTAATAACTGCTTACTTTCTGCTGCAACAGGGTTCCAGCTAGATGTCTTTAAGTTGACGAAGCACTTATTGGTCGGCGTTGTTTCAAGCTAGCTTAGCAGTTAGCTTAGCTATTAGCATGCCTGCTCCTCGCTTGCTATCTGGGTGTAGCATGTTTAGCTTCGTCCTCCAGTGTTGATACCTGAAGAGGAACTGCACTTTTTATGGAAGCTCAATCCTTATGTAAGACAAGAACACTTTTTTCTTTTTTTATGTATTCTACTAACTCGTAAATAAACTAAAAACTCAATCAATTTTACATTTTTAAACGTCAAAGTGGGCGGGGATGGACATGAAGTCAACTTGTCAAAGGTTTTTAGACGTAATTTCACCTTGTTAACTCAAATGCTGATTCTGGAGGTCCAAAATTAAAGAATCTTATACAGGCATATCCCAGGCTATGTGTGCATATGGGGTCCTGTTAGGGCTGCGCGGTATGGCCGAAAACTATATCACATTATACGTTTCTTATATTGATCGATATCGATATTTATTGATACTTTTTATGACTTATTTAAGCCTGCCAATAAATACAGTAAAACCATTTCCAACTTACCAAGGGTGCTATTGATCAGGTGAGAAGGTGTCTGGTAGCCAGTTAGAATAATAGTTAATAAGATAATTAAAGTAGATTTGAAGGTAGTTGCAGATTTGAGACACTAGATAGCAGTAGTGTATAAGCTATTGAACACTACACATAGTAATTTGGGAAGCTACTCGTTAAACGGACACATTAGAAGTGTCAAGATGTTACCGCGCGTCTGCATTCAAAACAACAAAACTAAAGACAGGTTTTTGTTATTGAGGTGATATATAAAGATATTACAGTTTCTCTTCTCACTCCATGCAGAGAATTCACAGCAAGACAGAAAGACGGAGCAACCACACTAGTGTTATGAGAAATGTGTGTGTGTGTGTGGCGAATGGTGACGTGCCGAACGTGTCCAGTTGTGTCTTGCAGAAATAAGAATAAAGTGACCAAATTGTCACGAGTCGGCAGCCTCGTCACTCCGACCTGAAAGCGGAACTTAGAAAGACACATCGCCGGGTAATGTGAAGGGTGTTACTACCCCCGACGAACACATTGGTCCTGGAGGGAACGTCTCTCCTGCGCTCCTCGACTACGGTCTGGGACCCGGAACCAAACAGCAGTAAAGGTGTAACACTCGGTAGTTGATACTGTTACGTGATTGGCTGTTAGCGTGTCCCTCCCATTGCTCAGTGGCACTTCCTGTTTCCCGTTCGCAGGCTTCAACAAAGCGCGAGTGACTTCATGAAAGAAATCTTGCTTCATAATTTCCGCTTTCTTCCGAGTATGTGTCTATTACCATATATATTGATATTGTATAATCGGCCCGGCCTTAGGTCCTGTGTCAAATGCCAGCTGATACGGAGGGCGCGAAGGCAGGGGCTTGGTTTGATTGATTGATTGATTGAGAAGTTTATTGACATCTTAAATAATTGAATCCATGTAATGCTTTAAAAAGGCAAATGGATGGTACAAAAAGCCAAAAGGCTTGTTTGCATTGTGGGATTTGTGTGTGTCTACAACACTCGCCAGGGACGATGCTACTGTTGTGTTGTTGCTTGCTACAAAAAGATAAAAGTCGGTCTACTGCAAAGCAAAACTGTCACCTTTTTCACGAGTCAAGTCAAGTCAAGTCAGTGCCTATTAGCTAGACACAAATAATGAAAATCTCCCCTGCTGCTCGATCGACTATTTGAGAAAACTGTTTTAGTAAATATATAAATCTATATTCGATTCGATTTAGCGGTGTTAATGTATCAATGTAAAGTTTTTGTTGTAAAATATTATACCGTGTGTATTATATTAGTTAAGAAAATGCATGGTTGCGGTTGGCATGACCCCAGGATGCAGACAGAAGGCGGAGAGCAGATCAGAAGGTTATTTAATTAGGTACCATAAAATAAAGAGCACCGGCATGGGACGAGCAGTCCTCCACGGGTGAAAAATACAAAAGCTTCACAGTTGGCAGGAGAAGGAAAACAACAAAAGCAGAGCAATAACCAGCTATGGTGTGAACTTAGCAAAGAAAGAGGACAGGATTGGCATACAAAGCATCCTGATTGACAAACGGGGACAGGTGTGTCAAGTTAACAGAAAGTGGAAAACCAGGGAGGAAGGAGTGCTAAAACAGAAGCAAACCGTTTTGTGCTTTATATTTTTTTTTTCTTCCAATATTTATTTGTGAATTGTATTCATTAGAAAATTACATGCCGGTAGTTTGCTGTTCGTTGTATTATATTAAAAAAAATATTAAAGGTGTTTAGACAAAAAATCTTGTTCTGCATTTTTTGGCCTTACTGTACCCAAAATGAGACGAGCCGAACTGGGATTTTGGCGTACCGTTACACCCCTACTAAAAGGTACACCTTCCAGAAAGGCTCAACAATAGTAATTAGTTTAACACTTGAGTCACTTGCACTTTACACAGAACACATGACGGATATACATACAATTCAATCAGAATATACGTGACTACCAAAGCATGCACGGAACTAGTTCTCGAGAGGGTCTGGTATTTAAAAACCAAAACGTAAGTTTTTAGGTAAATAATGGCAATGTGTCATAGCCACAAAAGTAATCCCACCCCACACATTCATTTTTGGAGTATATCAGTAGAGCTCCAAAGTCAAATGGGGATTTTTTGGAACCACAGATTTTCAAATGATGTTTGTTCAGTTTCCCGTAACACAAAATGTTGCCTCATCACTAAAACGGTTTCATCCTCTCAAATTGGTTTTACAATGTTCCACCACTATGTGCTATACATAGAAAAAATCTTATCAATTGCTTTTGTAATACGTTTTTTAAATTGTAAAGAGACTTTGTGCAACGCGCCATGTATTCAATCGGGGAAAGTAATTAAGTTGAGGCGGTCAGTCAAGTGGTCTATTTCATTTTGTGACGCCAACAGCTAGTGCGAACCACTAACAGACTTAATGACAAAAAGCCAGACAATGAAATTGCCTTTAAATTGTCGCAACTTGTCAGGTGTTTCCAGCCTCCATCTGTCTCCTGGGATCATTATTCCAGACACGCTTATGAAAAAAAAAACATGAAAAGCATTGTAATCTTGAGCGGGAAGAGACAGTTTTAAATAAGCATGCCAATAAACCTCCGATGGAACCAAGGGGGATGGATTGTATTTTTCCCAGCAGCATGCTATGGAGAGAGTAAGGGCCACTGCGGCAGTGCCCTGGGGATCTGACTCCCACGATACGCATGCCTGCACACAAGTACAGTGTACACAGACTTGGAATACACACATGCGCTTGTGCTGTTTTTTATTTAACATTCTGCACAGTACTGCTCTGATCAACACAGCTGAATGAGATGCAAAGCCTCCCTATTCATGACCTGTCGACTCAAGAAAAACAACACACAGTCAATAATCAAAAGAGACGGACCCATCACAACACACCACAACACACATGCATGGACAAAAAAACACCCTTCTGTACCTGGGAAATAACAGAGGTACATGATTGACATCAGCAAGCAGAAAAAGCCTGGAGATATGACAGATCAAGGAAGGTGATTATTTTCAGCAAAAAGGTATTACAAATACTGCTTATTAATTATCCGAAATGTATTATTTTAGTTTGTGGCTCCTGGAAACGAGAATTGGCAGTGCGGCTGCACACACCGCCCAGTGAAAAGGTCAAAGAGAGAGAAATTGTAATTTCTCTGGCTTAGTAGTGGCTTTAGCCATGTGGGTGGGCTATTACAGTGAGTTAGGGGGGAATTGATGATCTTTTACTGAGCACACATGACCAGAATATTCTGTCAAGCTTACTACCCTCCCTTGTTCCTGGGCACAGCACCTGCTGTTTTGGGTTGGGCTCTCTGGGTAGCTGGGGCCGTACTTTGGCTCCCGCACACAGGGAGACAAATATATTGTACATACAAATTCACATACATACTCACAGACATACAATTATACATACATACACTATATTTCCAAAATTATTTGGCCACCTGCCTTGACTCACATATGAACTTGAAGTGCCATCCTATTCCTAACCCATAGGGTTCAATATGATGTGGGTCCACCTTTTGCAGCTATTACAGCTTCAACTCTTCTGGGAAGGCTGTGTGTTTATAGGAATGTTCGACCATTCTTCCAAAAGTGCATTGGTGAGGTCACACACTGATGTTGGTCGAGAAGGCCTGGCTCTCAGTCTCTGTTCTAATTGATCCCAAAAGTGTTCTATTGAGTTCAGGTCAGGACTCTGTGCAAGCCAGTCAAGTTAATCCACACCAGACTCTGCCATCCATGTCTTTATGGACCTTGCTTTGTGCACTGGTGCACAGTCGTGTTGGAAGAGGAAGGGGCCCGCTCCAAACTGTTCCCACAAGGTTGGGAGCATGGAATTGTCCAAAATGTTTTAGTATCCTGGATTATTCAAAGTTCCTTTCACTGAGTCCAAGCCCAATTCCTGAAAAACAACCCCACACCATAATTCCTCCTCCACCATATTTCACACTCTGCACAATGCAGTCCAAAATGTACCGTTCTCCTGGCAACCTCCAAACCCAGACTCGTCAATCATTGGAAATTTCACGACTGGATTTGTTGCAGAGGTGGCATCCTATGACAGTTCCACGCTGGAAATCACTGCGCTCCTGAGCGCGGCCCATTCTTTCACAAATGTTTGTAGAAACAGTCTTCATGCCTAAGTGCTTGATTTTATACACCTATGGCCGGGCCAAGTAATTAGGACACCTGATTCTGATCATTTGGATGGATGGCCAAATACTTTTGGCAATATAGTGTGTACACACACATACATACATTCCTTCATACATACATACGTGCACACATTGGTACTTACCCACATACATAGGTCCTTACGCTCCCACATTCATACAAAAATACAGTATAAACATCTACACACACATTCACTGTCCAAACATACATACACACATACTGTACATATACAAGTACATATGCATACATACACTCATGCTTATAATCATGTTTTATCAAACATATATTAACGTTGTTCCCCTAGGGGAAACTGGGTAACAAACAGTTCGCTTCTCTTTCCTCCCCTATTTATCTGTTTTCTTTTGTAATTCAAGCTATCATTACATATATGTATTGTTGCATTTGAAACAATTGTATAGTTGATAATAGAGATAACTATTGTTATTCATTATCAATAGTGTTATTTCTATTGGTATTTTTATTTCTCCATTTGTAGTGCAATAATGCTCATTGTCATTTCTGCGTTATTAATATTTACTTCACTAACTGCTTCTTTGCTACTTTTTGTATCATCTTTGTACATACTGTATTTGCTGATGTTGTTCTGTTGTTGTTGTTGTCCCTCTGTCCTATCCCTCTCTTGTCCCTGCACTTTCCTGCTCTGTCTTCCTTTTCCCCCTTCTTTCTATCCCCTCCTGCTATGGTCCGGCTGTACCAAGTATAAAATAAATCCATTTAAAGGGGAACATTATCACCAGACCTATGTAAGCGTCAATATATATCTTGATGTTGCAGAAAAAAGACCATATTTTTTTCTAACTGATTTACGAACTCTAAATGGGTGAATTTTGGCGAATTAAACGCCTTTCTATTATTCGCTCTCGGAGCGATGACGTCACAACGTGACGTCACATCGGGAAGCAATCCGCCATTTTCTCAAACACATTACAAACACCAAGTCAAATCAGCTGTTATTTTCCGTTTTTTCGACTGTTTTCCGTACCTTGGAGACATCATGCCTCGTCGGTGTGTTGTCGGAGGGTGTAACAACACGAACAGGGACGGATTCAAGTTGCACCAGTGGCCCAAAGATGCGAAAGTGGCAAGAAATTGGACGTTTGTTCCGCACACTTTACCGACGAAAGCTATGCTACGACAGAGATGGCAAGAATGTGTGGATATCCTGCGACACTCAAAGCAGATGCATTTCCAACTGGACTGGACAGATCAGCTTTCAGGAAAAGAGAGCGGATGAGGGTATGTCTACAGAATATATTAATTGATGAAAACTGGGCTGTCTGCACTCTCAAAGTGCATGTTGTTGCCAAATGTATTTCATATGCTGTAAACCTAGTTCATAGTTGTTAGTTTCCTTTAATGCCAAACAAACACATACCAATCGTTGGTTAGAAGGCAATCGCCGAATTTGTCCTCGCTTTCTCCCGTGTCGCTGGCTGTCGTGTCGTTTTCGTCGTTTTCGCTTGCATACGGTTCAAACCGATATGGCTCAATAGCTTCAGTTTCTTCTTCAATTTAGTTTTCGCTACCTGCCTCCACACTACAACCATCCGTTTCAATACATGCGTAATCTGTTGAATCGCTTAAGCCGCTGAAATCCGAGTCTGAATCCGAGCTAATGTCGCTATACCTTGCTGTTCTATCCGCCATGTTTGTTTGTATTGGCATCACTGTGTGACGTCACAGGAAAATGGACAGGTGTATAAAACGATGGTTAAAATCAGGAACTTTGAAGCTTTTTTTAGGGATATTGCGTGATGGGTAAAATTTTGAAAAAAACTTCGAAAAATAAAATAAGCCACTGGGAACTGATTTTTAATGGTTTTAACCCTTCTGAAATTGTGGTAATGTTCCCTTTTAATAAAGTCAAATACAAATAATGCAACAGGAGAAGTATCCCACACTTCTCTTTTGTAAAGTAAATCTGTACAGCAAATATGGGCATCTACATTAACAATATGATTTACCTGAGTAGCTGAATAGGACAAAAAAAAAAGCTTACTACCGCAGTGGACTCTATTGCACTACATAAAGCAGGGCTTACACGCATGTTGCCCCTTGCTGCAACATCAGCAACTAAGTAAAGATCATGAATATGGACACAGAGTAAGAAGCTAAGTAATGAAAAGACATACAAAATGAATAATGAAAAAGTGCAGTGCACTCAGTATTTCAAAGGGTGCAGGCTCATAACAATAGAAACTAAATTATAGATGCAAAATGTCACCCGTGTAATGTATGTGATATTTAAGTTAAATTGTGTGCAATGTGACAGCGCAAGATGAACATGTATTTAAAGCAAAAGAAGCAAGCTTCACTCAACAAAAGGTCGGATATTCTCAAATCCAAAACAGAAAGTGTGAAAGTAACTTCAGTTGTTTACTGGTCGCATGTGCCACATTCACATCTGTCCTCCACAGGTCTCAACTGTCACAAACAGTGTGAACGGACCATCTGCTCGGGGCCTCATTTTGGCAAATTGGTACCTTGAGGGCAAAACTGGAATGAAAACGGGCATGTGCTGTCTCACCTGCCAGTCTTAGAAAACAAGTACATATGTTAAAGACAGGCAGTGAAGTTCACCAGAATATGAAACACAGAAAATAAAAATATCTCAAGTACCGTATTTTTCGGAGTATAAGTCGCACCGGAGTATAAGTCGCACCTGCCGAAAATGCATAATAAAGAAGGAAAAAAACATATATAAGTCGCACTGGAGCCCGGCCAAACTATGAAAAAAACTGCGACTTATAGTTCGAAAAATACGGTAGTCCTATTAAAAATAAACACACAAATTTGTATTGCCGTTTGGTGGTTAACAACTAATGTTTTTGAAAAAAAAAAGTTTTTATCTACTATCAACAAGAATTATGGCAATGAACACAAGTTTCAGGTGGGCAAGTAAACCATCTAAAAAGCAAAAAAAAATGCACGAAAGGTAGTTAAGAATAATATAGATATAATAATTTGGTAGCTACTGTAGTGGAATTTCTGACCTTTGAAATATATTTTGTGTCTGTCAAGAATGTCTGCTCGTTTCTTTCTTTTCTATTCTGAACCATTGAAGGACCATATGTGGGTGAAAGTTGAATATATGGTCGGTCTGACCATTCTACAAAATGTTTTGATTGTTTATTATGACTAAGGGATTCAAGGATGTTGCAGAACAAACAGGTCGAAAACAACAGGACCTTGACGCATGAAGGAAACAGATACAATGGCCAAGAGACAAGGGCTATGTGTGATTGCTTGATTCTTGTGTCCTCCGGAGGACGTTTGTCTGTCTGCACGGGCAACTCAATCCAACTTTGTACTTTTTGACTATGGGTAAATAAACCTTTTGTACTAAACTCACTTTTGTTGCTGTTTAAGCTTCGGACTATCCACTACACTACCAATTATAGTCAATGAGAGGCCCGAAGTAGGTAATTTTCAGAACAAAATACATACTGTGGGGGAAATAATTATTACTCCTGATTTTGTAAATTTGATTGATATGCATTTGATCCCTAACCAACTAGCAAGAATTATTTCCTCCAAATGAGGATAATATTATGTGGACAGTAGACCGACACAAAGAAACAGTCTCTTTCATTCAAACATCTGCAAGACCAAAGCGCTGTGAAAAGACTTTAAGGCAAAATTGCAGACCTGCGCAAGTCTGGAATGGAATACAAGAAAATGAACAAGAAACTTGGTGGTGAGAAAGAGATCATTATTAATAAAATAGTGCATAAACGTAATAAATACAAGATAACAGTCAATCACCCTTGCTCTGCAACGCCATGCAAGAAAGGATTATGGGGAAGTTGAGGGACTAGTCTGAATCACAGTGGAGGAGCTGGTTAATGATGTCAAGGGGAAAGCTAGAACACATTGAAACCCTGCAGTGCCCGCAGGGTCCCCCTCCTCAACAAGACACATGTACAGGCTCGTCTGAAGAGTGACAGTGAACACCTGAATGACTCAAACAAGGCTTGGGAGAATGAAATGTGATCCGATGAGACTAAAATTGAGCTCTTTGGCATCAAGTGGACTTGACATGTTTGAAGGCAGGGAAATGCTCAACATGAGCCACCGGGGGAGGAGGCTGGCCAACAGCAGATACAAGGATGGCCACATAAGTCAATCTATGACAACACAAATGGCCTACTTTTACAAAACCAAAAAAACAGTAAAGTTGGCATGTTGTATAATTTGTAAATAAAAACAGAATACATCCATCCATCCATTTTCTACTGCTTGTCCCGTTCGGGATCGCGGGGGGTGCTGGAGCCTATCTCAGCTGCTTCGGGCGGAAGGCGGTGTACACCCTGGACAAGTCGCCACCTCATCGCAGGGCCAACACAGATAGACAGACAACATTCACACTCACATTCACACACTAGGGCCAATTTAGTGTTGCCAATCAACCTATCCCCAGGTGCATGTTTGATTTGCAAATCATTTTTAACTTATATTCAATTGAATAGACTGCAAAGACGAGATATTTAATGTTCAAATGTTTTTTAAATAATCATTAACTTAGAATTTAATGGCAGCAATGCATTGCAAACAAGTTGGCACAGGGACATTTTTACCACTGTGTTACATGGCCTTTCCTTTTAACAACACTCAGTAAATGTTTGGAAACTGAGGAGACCAATTGTTGAAGCTTTTCAGGTGGAATTCTTTCCCATTCTTACTGGATGTACAGCTTAAGTTGTTCAATAGTCCGGAGTCTCTGTTGTAGTATTTTACGCTTCGTATTGAGCCACACGTTTTCAATGGGAGACAGGTCTGGACTACAGGCAGGCCAGTCTAGTACCCGCACTCTTTTACTATAAAGCCACGCTGTTGTAACACCTGCCTTGGCATTGTCTTGCTGTAATAAGCAAGCCATGATAACGTTGTTTGGATGGCAACAAATGTTGCTCCCAAACCTGTATGTACCTTTAAGCATTATTGGCGCCTTCACAGATGTGTAAGTTACCCATGTTTTAGGCACTAATACACCCCCATACCATCACAGATGCTGGCTTTTCAACTTTGCGCCTATAACAATCCGGATGGTTCTTTTCCTCTTTGTACCGAGGACACAACCTCCAGAGTTTCCAAAAACAACTTGAAATGAGGACTCGTCAGACCACAGAACACTTTTCCACTTTGTATCAGTCCATCTTAGATGAGCTCGGGCCCAGCGAAGCCGGCGGCGTTTCTGGGTGTTGTTGATAAATGGCTTTCCCTTTGCATAGTAGAGTTTTAACTTGCACTTACAGATGTAGCGACCAACTGTAGTTACTGACAATGGTTTTAAAGTGTTCCTGAGCCCATGTGGTGATATCCTTTACACACTGACGTCGCTTTTTGATACAGTACCACCTGAGGGATCGAAGGTCCGTAATATCATCGCTTACATGCAGTGATTTCTCCAGATTCCCTGAACCTTTTGATGATATTACGGACCGTAGATGGTGAAATCCCCAAATTCCTTGCAATAGCTCATTGAGAAATTTTGTTTTTAAATTGTTGGAGAATTTGCTCACGCATTTGTTCACAAAGTGGTGACCCTCACCCCATCCTTGTTTGTAAATGACTGAGCATTTCATGGAAGCTGCTGTTATACCTAAGCATGGCACCCACCTGTTCCCAATTAGCATTTTCACTTGTGGGATGTTCCAAATAAGTGTTTGATGAGCATTCCTCAACTTTCTCAGTCTTTGTTGCCACTTGTGCCAGTTTTTTTTAAACATGTTGCAGGCATCAAATTCCAAATGAGCTAATATTTGCAAAAAATAAAGTTTACCATTTCGAACATTAAGAATCTTGTCTTTGCAGTCTATTCAATTGAATATAGGTTAAAAAGGATTTGCAAATCATTGTATTACGTTTTTATTTACGATTTACACAACGTGCCAACTTCACTGGTTTTGGGGTTTGTATAAAAACACTGTAAAACACGACATTCAGAGACATCCAAAACTGCATGCAAGCTCACACCCAAATTTATGAACCTTATGATTATCCCTCCCACCTCCAAAGACATGCACCTGGGGATAGGTTGATTGGGCCCTAGTGTGTGAATGTGAGTGTGAATGTTGTCTGTCTATCTGTGTTGGCCCTGTGATGAGGTGGCGACTTGTCCAGGGTGTACCCCGCCTTCCGCCCGAATGCAGCTGAGATAGGCTCCAGCATCCCCCGCGACACCGAACGGGAGAAGCGGTAGAAAATGGATGGATGGATGGATGATTTCATGCTTTGGAATTGTTAACATGAATGTCCTTCATTTTAAGTCAGAAAAGCGGAAAATCATCATAGGCCCCCTGTAATTACTGGGTGGTTTTAATCTTTGGAGTAAATCACACGGCACGGTTTACCTGGTTGAAGTTGTCCAGGGCCTTGTGCAGGTTGGCATGCATGCCTGTTGGTGGCTCGCTGGTTATCTTGATAGAATTCTCTAAGATTCCCTGTGGAATGATGTGACCCTCAGGGGTGGATGAAGGCTCGGCGCTGACAAACACCCGGAAGTTCTCATGGCTTCCCTCTGCTCGCTTTTCGAGAAGTTTTTCCAGATTGCTTAGCCAGCGTGCAACCAGATGGATATTCTGCAAGGACAGAGGTCGTAATCAGAACCAGTAAAACATTGATTGATTGATTGAGACTTTTATTAGTAGGTTGCACAGTGAAGTACATATTCCGTACAATTGACCACTAAATGGTAACACCCGAATAAGTTTTTCAACTTGTTTAAGTTGGGGTCCACTTAAATTGATTCATGATACAGATATATACTATCAGATATATACTATCATCATAATACAGTCATCACAGAAGATCATCACATTTAATTATTTACTGTAATGTTTGTGTGATCAGGTTTTATTTTTGGACTTTTTTGCAGTTTTGTTTTGTCACCATAGTTACCCATTAGTTTCACCTGTCATGTCACGCACCTGTTTTGAGTCACGCACCTGTTGTTAATCATGTCCATAAGTATTTAAGTTCATTCATTTTCTGTTGTTCGTCCTGACGATCTCACACCACATTTATGCTCTGTCCATTCCTCTAAGATCCTGCTTCATGTCCCTTGTCAAAGTAAGTTTTGGTTCCATGTTTATAGTCTTTTTTGTTTTTTATAGTTTGTTCTCCGCTACTGTGCGCGCTTTCATTTATTCCTTTTTTTTGATAATAATAAATCATGTACCTTAATTCCCGTCTCGCCCGTGCCAACTTTCCGTTGCATCCTGGAAAAGCAAACTCCCAAGATCAAGTCGTGACAGTAGGTCGTCAGCAGACCCGCTTTTCCGCACCTAAGTTGGCCGAGTTGGATAGATTGGACGAAGGAACGTGGGAGGTCCTGCGCGCCATGGAAGCCGAGACGCTTCGCTATTCCCCCAGGGAGCGCAGGGGGATGATGTGGGGGAATGGAGGCAAGCTGGTGCCGATCGGCGCGTCGCTCCCGTCCAGGAAACGTCGCCAAGGACGGGGAAAGACTTCCGCGAGCCGGCAGGACACGCCACTCCCACAAGCCCCTCCCCCTCCGGGCGGAAGCAAGCAGCAGCCAGCCCGGCTTCCACAGGATGACATCACAGCCCAGGATTTTTTTTTCAATACTTTTTCTTTAAATCACCCGCCTCCAGCTAAAAACTCTAATGCCATGTCTTTGATAAAACATTATCAAAACATGTTTTTAGAAATCAGGTCTGGTCAGTCACAGCCATCCCAATTTCATGCCCCGCCCCCCAAGACTCAAGTCCCGCCCCCGTCACAATTTTTTTCTTTTTTTCCGCCCACACAACCCCAGGTGGGGGATAAAGAAAAATATTGTGGCCAAAATAAAGGGGAAATTTCTGCCCTCCCCCGCCCACCCCTACAGAGATTTCCAGACCGCAGGGAGCGCGTCTGGTATCTGCCCCTTGAGGGGGGGGGCTGGGGTCGGGAGCTGTGTAGGTGGGGTGGCTCTGCATAACCATGTCAAGCCACAGCCTCCAGCACGGCCGCCACCACCAGTCTTCCGACCCGTCAAGCCACAGCCTCCAGCACGACCGCCCTCACCAGTCTTCCGACCTGTCAAGCCACAGCCTCCAGCACGACCGCCCTCACCAGTCTTCCGACCCGTCAAGCCACAGCCTCCAGCACGAACGCCCTCACCAGTCTTCCGCCATGCCAAGCCGCAACCCCCAGCTAGGCCACCTCCACCTGCTCCAAGGCTAGCACCACGGCTAGCTGCTCCAAGGCTAGCACCTGTCGCCGCACCTGTCGCAGCACCACGGCTAGCACCTGTCGCCGCACCAGTTGCCGCACCAAGGCTAGCACCAGCTTCACCACGCCAAGTTCCACGGCAGACTTCAGTACCCGCACCACGCCTAGCCGCATCATGCCAAGCTCCGGTACCAGCTCCACGCCGCCAAGCACTGCCAAGCCAAGACCAAGACCCTCCACGCCAAGACCAAGACCCTCCACGCCAAGTCCAAGACCAAGACCCTCCACGCCAAGTCCAAGACCAAGACCCTCCACGCCAAGTCCAAGACCAAGACCCTCCACTCCAAGACCAAGACCAAGACCCTCCACACCAAGTCCAAGACCAAGACCCTCCACGCCAAGTGCCGCCAGTCGCAGCTCCAAGACGCCAAGTGCCGCCAGTCGCAGCTCCAAGACGCCAAGTGCCGCCAGTCGCAGCTCCAAGACGCCAAGTGCCGCCAGTCGCAGCTCCAAGACGCCAAGTGCCGCCAGTCGCAGCTCCAAGACGCCAAGTGCCGCCAATCGCAGCTCAACGACGCCAAGTGCCGCCAGTCGCAGCTCAACGACGCCAAGTGCCGCCAGTCGCAGCTCAACGACGCCAAGTGCCGCCAGTCGCAGCTTAACGACGCCAAGACCCGCCATGCCAAGACCAAGACCCGCCATGCCAAGACCAAAACCCGCCATGCCAAGACCAAGACCCGCCATGCCAAGACCAAGACCCGCCATGCCAAGACCCGCCATGCCAAGATCAAGACCAAGACCAAGACCCGCCATGCCAAGACCAAGACCAAGACCCGCCATGCCAAGACCAAGACCCGCCATGCCAAGACCTAGACCAAGACCAAGACCCACGCCTAGACCAAGACCAAGACCCACGCCGAGCTTCGCCGCCGGACGCGCCACGCCGAGCTTCGCCGCCTGACTTGCCACGCCGAGCTGCCACGCCTGCCAAGTTGACGACGCGCCTGTCTCCTCGTCGGCCACAGATATGGCCGCTACCTGGTCGTCCGCTATGCCAAGTGCGCCCACCTCCAAGTCGGCCACGAATGTGGCCAATCCTTGGGCGCCCGCCTCGCCTGCTGCAGCGGCGTTGCACTCGCCGCCGCCACTTGACTTTGCCTCGGTGGATTCGGGGCCACTTGGGCTGGCGACCCACCGCCATGTCCCCCTCCCGCCCTCCCATGACTATTGATCTTTGTTTTTTTTTAATGGACATCTGGTATCTGTCCTTAAGGGAGGGGCTCTGTCATGTCTGTGTGATCAGGTTTTATTTTTGGACTTTTTGTGCAGTTTTGTTTTGTCACCATAGTTACCCATTAGTTTCACCTGTCATGTCACGCACCTGTTTTGAGTCACGCACCTGTTGTTAATCATGTCCATAAGTATTTAAGTTCATTCATTTTCTGTTGTTCGTCCTGACGACCTCACACCACATTTATGCTCTGTCCATTCCTCTAAGATCCTGCTTCATGGCCCTTGTCAAAGTAAGTTTTAGTTCCATGTTTATAGTCTTTTTTGTTTTTTATAGTTTGTTCTCCGCCACTGTGCGCGCTTTCATTTATTCCTTTTTTTTGATAATAATAAATCATGTACCTTAATTCCCGTCTCGCCCGTGCCAACTTTCCGTTGCATCCTGGAAAAGCAAACTCCCAAGATCAAGTCGTGACATTTACATTATTTACAATCCGGGGTGTGGCGGGTGGGGGGGGTGTTAGGTTTGGTTGTTATCATCAGTCATCAACAATTGAGAACAGAGAAATTGATATTGGAACAGTGTAGGTCTGACTTGGTAGGATATGGACAGCAAGTAGTGGGCAGAGAGAGAGAGAGAGAGAGAGAGAGAAAGAGAGAGAGAGAGAGAGAAAGAGAGAGAGAGAGAGAGAGAGATCAGAAGGCATAAGAAAAAGTATCTGCATTTGATTGTTTACATTTGATTATTAACAATCCGGGGAGGGTGTTAGTTTAGGGTTGTAGCTGCCTGGAGGTGAACTTTTATTGCGGTTTTGAAGGAGGATAGAGATGCACTTTCTTTTATACCTGTTGGGAGCGCATTCCACATTGATGTGGCATAAAATGAGAATGAGTTAAGACCTTTGTTAGTTCGGAACCTGGGTTTAACGTGGTTAGTGGAGCTCCCCCTGGTGTTGTGGTTATGGCGGTCATTTACATCAACAAAGGTTGACTTCCATTTTGGGTTGCAAAAATTCCAGAAAAGATGTGACAGTTTTGTTCGTCCTTAGATTGCGATCATTATCAGGACAATGTATTTAAGTTGGCAGCACGGTGGAAGAGGGGTTAGTGCGTCTGCCTCACAATACGAAGGTCCTGAGCAGTCCTGGATTCAATCCCGGGCTCTGGATCTTTCTGTGTGGAGTTTGCATGTTCTCCCCGTGACTGCGTGGGTTCCCTCCGGGTACTCCAGCTTCCTCCCACCTCCAAAGACATGCACCTGGGGATAGGTTGACTGACAACTCTAAATTGGCCCTAGTGTGTGAATGTGAGTGTGAATGTTGTCTGTCTATCTGTGTTGGCCCTGCGATGAGGTGGCGACTTGTCCAGGGTGTACCCCGCCTTCCGCCCGATTGTAGCTGAGATAGGCTCCAGCGCCCCCCGCGACCCCGAAGGGATTAAGCGGTAGAAAATGGATGGATGGATGGATGGATGGATGTATTTAAGTTGTAAATTAATCACAGTTTCCAGTGGAGTATTTGGGATGAATTAATTAGTTTTTTATTAATGTTATAAATTATCTTTATTATTAGAGTCCTTCTTGTCTTGTTCTGCTTTAAATAAACTTGCAATGATCTGTCTGCCAGACTTAATGAGAGGTTGTGGAAGGACAGTTGACTGTTGAACTTTTTTGATAGAAATGTGTAGAAAGACTGATAATCCATCATGTCGAAAAAACATTGTTTGCTCACTCGACAGTAAATTATTGCAAATTCTCCTCCGAGAGCTGATGAATGATCGATGCCGCCAGCGGGGCTAAGCCAGGGTGGCGAAGTTGACTGGACATGGCTGGCAAGGGAATTGAGGAGCAAGTGTCCGCTGTCTTTGCAACGACAGTGCTTCCTTGATTACAATAAGGCAGCACTTGTTTGTGATGCAGGTCATTAGGTAAAATGTAAAAAAATCTGCCTCATTTAAAAATTAGATTGCATGCTAGTGTGAATGGCGCTCTTCTGCCCATGTCAACGACAACGAGCAAAATGAACAATTAAAAAAGAAAAGAGTGCATACTCCCTGCTGTCCACACTGACTTTGATGTGGCACTAAATTATATGGTACACAGCACCCGAAACACATTACCAGGGTGCTGACATTAAGCAGTGGTTGGCGGGTAAAACTTCAGCCTGACTTTTCTGCAAATTCATCTCAAGAGTGCAACACGGGCAGCGGAGCTGACTTGTACGATCACACAGGCTTGGATGAGCTCAATTTTCCATCTCAACTGTCCTGACACTTACAGGACATCCTGTGAATGATAAGCAGTCAGCCATGCCCGCCTTACCGCCCAACAAATTTAACCATGCAGCACTGCCCATTCCCTAAATCTAATTACAGCACTAATAACTCCAGTCATTAATTCATAAGCCTCTTTACTTTCTCATTTCCATTTGCTCTTCATATTTAATCTTCCTTATGATGACTGAGGTTAGCAAAAAGAGGAATGTCAGTTTTTTTAAGCAACATTTAAAAAAAAAAGAAAAAGGTCTGGGCGTGGGCACATTTTACACTCATGGGCTATGTGTTGATACAGGTGGCAGTTATTTTGCATTTCTGCATAATTTAAGTGTTACAGTATACCTGGGTACGCAACAGACCAACTCACAAAAACAAATTAAATTTGACCATTTTTCATATAATTGGGATTAGGACTGTGATCAGGATAGGATTTACAATTATGAAATAGGCTATAAAACATTAAAACATATGGGAACTGTGCATTGTATTTTTTTTTTTTAGGTCTTTTAACCTATTTCCTGGGATCTAGATGATCTCCCCATCCTTGAATCAGCCGTGTATGGACCTCCTTGACATGTTTATGATGAAACAAAAATGCAACCAAAAACAAGTAGAAAGACAAAAATCTACGGTAAGAAACACTCAAATATCTGATAAAGTAACCCTTTTCTGCATAATCTTGTCAGATAAAGCTTGCTTCTCCGCCTCTCTCCATCGCACAGGCTCACTGTCAATGCTAATCAAATTACTCTGCTTTGTATCGAATGATTACCAAAATGGCATGTATATCACTGTAAACAGCACGTTTTAGCTACAGAAATCATTGGAATTATTTTGATTAATTGAATGGTTTAAGAATTGCAGTATCAAATCAAATCAAATCAACTTTATTTATAGTATGTCCGTTTCAAAATTGCATTGCAAATCCTGTTGCCCGCAAAAGCTTCAGTGTTAAATAGTTTAAATACATCCATCCATCCATCCATCTTCTTCCGCTTATTCGAGGTCGGTTGCGGGGGCAGCAGCTTAAGCAGGGAAGCCCAGACTTCCCTCTCCCCAGCCACTTCGTCCAGCACCTCCCGGGGGATCCCGAGGCGTTCCCAGGCCAGCCGGGAGAGATAGTCTTCCCAACGTGTCCTGGGTCTTCCCCGTGGCCTCCTACCGGTCGGACGTGCCCTAAACACCTCCCTAGGGAGGCGTTCGGGTGGCATCCTGACCAGATGCTCGAACCACCTCATCTGGCTCCTCTCGATGTGGAGGAGCAGCGGTTTTACTTTGAGCTCCTCCCGGATGACAGAGCTTCTCACCCTATCTCTAAGGGAGAGCCCCGCCACCCGGCGGAGGAAACTCATTTCAGCCGCTTGTACCCGTGATCTTGTCCTTTCGGTCATGACCCAAAGCTCATGACCATAGGTGAGGATGGGAACGTTGATCGACCGGTAAATCGAGAGCTTTGCCTTCTGGCTCAGCTCCTTCTTCACCACAACGGATCGATACAGCGTCCGCATTACTGAAGACGCCGCACCGATCCGCCTGTCGATCTCACGATCCACTCTTCCCTCACTTGTGAACAAGACTCCGAGGTACTTGAACTCCTCCACTTGGGGCAAGATCTCCTCCCCAACCCGGAGATGGCACTTCACCCTTTTCCGAGTGAGAACCATGGACTCGGACTTGGAGGTGCTGATTCTCATCCCAGTCGCTTCACACTCGGCTGCGAACCGATCCAGTGAGAGCTGAAGATCCTGGCCAGATGAAGCCATCAGGACCACATTATCTACAAATAGCAGAGACCTAATCCTGCAGCCACCAAACCAGATACCCTCAACGCCTTGACTGTGCCTAGAAATTCTGTCCATAAAGGTTATGAACAGAATCTGTGACAGTTTAAATACAATCATATAAAAAAAATGTGATTCAAAATCTTAATGGGTCGTATATAGCTTCCCTATGTCTGAGCTTGAGTAAACGTTCAGATGCAATAGACTGTAAACTGTCAGGACTAGGACTTTGGCATGGTTTGTTTTCCCGAGATGCATAAGAATTGGACCTGACATGGCGTGAAGTAAAATACATGATTTAATAATAGACTATAAAAAGTATAAACAAAAGGCGCGCACAAGGCGGGGAACAAACTTAGCTAATAAAACAAAACTAGCACAAAGGCAGAACTATGGAAAAAAAGGAACAAACAAAAGGCGCTCACAGCGGAGGTACAAAACAGTGGCTTGAATAAACCAAAAACTTACGTGGCAAGAAAAGAGCAGCATGAACTATGACCTGGACAGAGTAAGCAGCGTGTCAAGAGTGCAGAGCATGAATGTGATGTCGCCAGGCCGACCAACAGAAAATGAAAAGCTTAAATAACACAGACATGATTAACAACAGGTGCGCGAGTGCAAAACGTGAAACAGGTGCGTGACATGACAAGTGAAAACTAATGGGTTGCTATGGTGACAAAGCAAGGGAGTGAAACCAGGAACTAAATCGTGTCCAAAAACCAAGCAAAACATAACTAAACAAAACATGACCATAGATATGACAGAAAACAGTGTGCAGCTGCAGTGTTTATGGATCTAAAAAGCCTTTGACACAATTAATCATAATATCTTAATTAATAAATGTCTGCAACACAAAATATATCTGGCGGGATACCTTAGGGACCAATACTGGGACCAAAATGGTTTAATCTTTATAAAAACGACATTTGTAAAGTAACAGTGCATCAACAAAGTATCCACAGCCCTTCACTTTTTCACATTTTGTTATAAATAGATATAACTTTATTCCAAAATTTAATTAATTCAGTTTTGTCCTTAAAATCGTACGAACAAAACCCCATTTTTTTTAATTTAGTACATTTAATAAAAATAAAAATATTAAAATTCACATGTACACAGGCTTTACAACCTTTGCTCAATACTTTGTTGATGCACCTTAGCCAGCAATTACACAAGGCTGGCACACCTATTTTTGAGCAGTTTCGCTCATTCATTTTTGCACATTCCTCTTAGCAGCACCTCTCAAGCGCAATCAGCCTGGTTTTCATCCATGATGTCTCTGTACATGGCAGCTCCCACCATCAGTGTGTGAATGTGTGTATGAATGGGTGAATGTGGAAACAGTGTCAAAGCGCTTTGAGTACCTTGAAGGTAGAAAAGCGCTATACAAGTAAAACCCATTTACCATTGTTTTTATCCCCTCCTGCTATGGTCCGGCTGCGCCAAACATTAATATATATGCATCTATTAAAGTCAAATACAAATAAGACAACAAGAGAAGTATACCACACTTCTCTTTTGTAAAGAAAATCTGTACAGCAGATATGATCATCTACATCAACAATATGATTTGCCTGAGTGGCTGGACGGGACAAAAAAAAATATTTGATGCATTTGCAAACAGCCAGAATGATGTACAAAGCAAAATATATCCTGCTCCTGAAGAATATACAACAATTCTTCTCAACAAAAGAGGAGAATTATAACCTTTACCATACCATACCATACCATACCAACTTTATTTATAAAGCCCTTTAAAGACAAGCACAGTTGAAAAACAAAGGGCTGTACACCACAAAGAAATAGAGGCAAAGGACAGACTAAAAAATAACATTTAAAACAGAAATAAAAATACACATTTAAAAAGCAAATATAAATTACCCTAAGAACAGTTTGTTAGATAAAAACAGTTTAAAAGTTAAAAACAGTTTAAAAAGTTAAAAGCTAAAAACAGTCTCATGCTGGGTTAAAAGCCAGTGAATAAAAATGGGTTTTAAGAAGGGTCTTAAAAATAGCCAAAGAAGGGGCCTGTCTCACATGGAGAGGGAGATCGTTCCAGAGTTTGGGACTCGCAACAGAGAAGGCTCTGTCCTCTCTGAGCTTGCGCTTTGTTTTGGGTACCTCCAGGATCAGCTGATCAGCTGACCTGAGGGACCGGGTGGGGGCATAGAGATGGAGCAGCTCAGAGAGGTACGGTGGGGCAAGAATTATGAATTATGGCAAATCAGTCAAACAAAGAAAGTGTTTACAAAGTACAAAGAATAATAATCCTGATAAACATTTTAAGGTTTATTGAAACATTTGATAATCTTATTCATCTCATTATGTTATTTACCGCTTATTTAACTATTTATTGAGAACTTTATTTGTAATGGATTTAAATTGTATACAAATTGAGAACATGAAGTGAACACATGTGCTAGTAATTGCTATGACATGGAAAAGGGGTGAGAAACTGGAAATATAGGATCTACCATATTGAAACTGTATGAATGTTTGAAATAAACTGAAACCATCAACCATAAAGTTTCTTTATACCATAAGCGAGAGAGAAATGTCTAAGACAATAGCTCGGGGAGACAAGGTGATAAGTATGTTTTTCTCCTGACGCCTGAGAGACTAATGAATGGGTCTACAAATTAGAAGTCTAAATTCAAGTACTTTTTCATCAACCCTTTCCCCTTGGCTTAAATAGGCAATAAAGAGCCCGACAGAAGAAGTGTGAGGCTATTCTCACAGTCTGTAACACTAATGAAACCATTCATCCTATGGCTACACCGTGTAGAAGTAAAGAAAGATGGATGGACCCGCGAGTCAATAAACAAACAGCTATTTTTGTCTTTTGAATTAGGATTAGAAAACCGCAAAATAATGCTTTTATCTGTTGGTGTAAAGTCATGCGTGGCAAGAAGCACTACTATGGATAACTGCACAGCGTTGGCAGTCAGATATTGGACTGTCACAGAAACACTATGGACGAGATTTGGGGACAAACTGTGCACACTGCAGGAGCTACCAAAATGACTGGCAGCTTAATCTAAATCAAGGACAACATTTTTATTTCAGGCGGGAGTGACAAAGAGGACAGTCAGGGTTTCTACAGGTATCAGCAAATCTAATTGAATGCTTTTTAATGTCACTTAAAACAATTTAATGCCCATGTTCGACTGGAAATAATTATTTTATATATTCAAAAGCTTATAACTGTCTGTATGGACAAAATTGCAAGCATTTGACAATGATAATCTTGAATAGTTGAACAGTTTACATTAACTTTTAGTGAATTAGAATTTACTCACAGGACGGCTTAATCAGCAGAAGTTGCTTTGTTAATTACGCACATTAATTTGACACCTTTAACTGCTGCCTGCCTTTAAAGGGCAATTGCACTTTTTTGGGGGGATTCTTTCACAATCATTATGAGAGACAAGAACACGCATGTCTTTTTTTTTATTTAATTTTTAAAGCTGATAAGAAAAAACGCTTGGAAGATGCATCAAATGGGAGTCACCCCCTTCAAAACCCTATAAAACAACTTCAAAACCCTCCATCAATGTTTTGTATAAACACTGCAAGTCTATATATAATGTAGTAACAGACACGTTCATAACAATATGTAATGTCTTATATACACACTTCAAGTATATATATAATGTAGTAATAGACACGTTCATAACAATATGTAATGTCTTATATACACACTGCAACAGTGACATGCGGTGAGGTTGATGGCTGGTGAGGCACTGACTTCATCACAGTCAGATTTACAAACATATGAACCCTAAAGAGTATCTTATTCACCATTTGATTGGCAGCAGTAAACGGGTTATGTTTAAAAGCTTATACCAGCATTCTTCCCTGCTTGGCACTCAGCATCAAGGGTTGGAATTGGGGGTTAAATCACCAAAAATGATTCCCGGGCGCGGCGCCGCTGCTGCCCACTGCTCCCCTCACCTCCCAGGTGGTGAACAAGGGGATGGTTCAAATGCAGAGGACAAATTTCACCACACCTAGTGTGTGTGTGACAATCATTGGTACTTTAACTTAACTTTAACTTTACACATACAAACTGTAGCACACAAAAAAGCACATTTAATAAAAAAAACGTTATTATGGTCTTACCTTTACTTATAAATGAAGTCCATGCGCTGCTGTTGTGCTGGATGATTGCACCCCCTGACGGGAGTGTTATATCAACTAAAGCCCTCACTTAAACTTCCCACGTGCAAGATTGAATCTATTTAAAAAAGTGTAACCGAGGGTTTATAAATGTCGCCTATACTGTATGAAACTACAAAATAACAAACACGGAGGCTCCAGTTTACACAAGGACCACTTTATTTACCTTCTTTCAAAAACTTCCGCTCTGCTCCAACGTGTCATCACTTCCGCTCTTAGCGCCTTCAAAATAAGAGCTCAAGGCATATACTGTATAACAGCGCATAACAGGAACTTAACATCACAAAGAGGAAAGCCCATAAAAATAGGTTACAAAAGTTATTTAAAAAGACGCCAAAAAGTGCAAAAACAATAATGTTCGTGTTGGAGGAGTTGTGAATTAGGTACACCTGCAGACTGCACAATGTTGTGGCCCTGCAGTCATTCACAACTCCTCCAACACGAACATTGTTGTTTTTGTACTTTTTGGCTTCTTATGAAATAACTTTTTTAAATAGATTCAATCTTGCACGTGGAAAGTTTAAGTGTGGGCTTTAGTTGATACAACACTCCCGTCAGGGGTTGCCGTGCATTCTACGGCGGGGGTGCAGGAGGCGGGATTACTGCGAGCCTCAGCCAGTGCGTCTTTTGCAGCCGTTTTATGATCGCTCAGCACAAGAAATACGTTACACACATACAGTTGTTGACAAAATACACTGTACATTATATACCTCAGCTAACTAAACTATGGAAATGTATAATATAATTCATATAGCATTACGGTCTCACTGCACAGCAGGCCAGCAGTTAGCCGAGTTATTGCGCAATCCATGTTGAGGCACAACTGAGTGACGTGCATCAACTGGCTGCTGATCACCGCACCGTCTCTTCTCAGTATTTGAACGGCAAATGTGAAAATTCAGCGATTTTAAATAAAAATAATCTAAAACGGGTGAAGTTAAATGGAAAATAACTTTATAGTATAATCACTGGATACATATAACAATTTAATAAAAACAAATCTTTTTACATTTTTTTTCTTTCTAGTGACTGCACGTCACTGCACTGCAAGTATATATATAATGTAGTAACAGACGCGTTCATAACAATATGTAATATGTACAATATTTACCACATTTTATGCACAGCCGGAACTAATTCCTTGGCGCATTGATTTCCGTTTCCATAGCAGCGCACGTCTGACTTCTGGCATCAAATGTGTTCCTACTTCCGGGTACAAAGTTTTGTGTGTGTTCTAATCATGGCAGACTTGGTACCAAACAACGAGGACGACTATTTTAGGACAAATGAGCATTCACAACCTTATCTTTTAGAAGCTGAACATACGGAGGGTGAACTCCTGCTTCTCGAAGCGAGCACAAAGGAAGAGTCTCGTTAGAGCAGATGGACGCCGAGAGAGTGAGGTGAAAGCGAATCAAAGCTGCAAAATGTGGAATTTGAAGACAAGCTATTTCAACATAAATGGCATGCTTACCCCAAAGAAACCGAAAAAAAGGTCCCCAGCCAGCTGGACCAAACAGACTGTCCATCGAGTGAGTCACATTTTATATTGATTATGATACATGCAACACGTTGTGTGTATCATCTAGCCAGACATCATATGTACAAACAAACCATGAAATGTGGGATAATACTTTACAGATAATGGAATACGATTGTTCATGTTCTTCAGTCAGTACAGATTGGTGTCCCGCATTACAAACTCAAACGCGTTTCGTGTGGAAACAAAATCTAGCTTATCTCTTGCCATAGTTAGCTTTTGTGGCGAATACCGAAGCACGTCGATGTGTTAGTACGCTAGAAAAAGAGTTCCTCAGTGTTCGCTCTTACGATAACAATGTTTCTACAGTTTGGTTATTATACAGGTTACGGAACGTAAATTAAGTATTGGTGACTGTTTTTGAATGCACTTTTAAAGTGATTCATAGGTAGGATTGATTGCTCCCATTAGCTGCATTGCGAGCCACCAAGAACGAGCCGATCTTTATATGTTAGAAAGCGAAAAAAAACTAAACGTTTGTCTTCTTGTCTCTCATAATGATTGCGAACGAGAGGCAAAATTCTCAAAAAAGTGCAGTTCCCCTTTAATCGCCGACTTGGGATTCGTTAATAAAGTAGCTTGTGTGATTTCACCGCACTGATGCCCAATGAACAAAGTTTGGACATATTTTTGTACACGCTGCAGAATGCCTCTCTGGGTTTACAATCAACGGGCTTCAGCCAGGTTTTGAAAAGTTAGCCAGCCAGACACGTTTGCCGAAATGTGCATTTTTCTGACATGTATTCCTTTTCCCGCTTTTGCCACAGCATGAGGTGGGATTTATAGCATTCCAAGCATCTGCTGTTCTAACTTTGTGCACCAACCATAGACAATACCATACCATACCGTACAATAGCCAATTAAACGATTCCGCCTGTCAATCATCACACTGTACTTTCAATCCAGATTATTAAACTTTCAGATAACCAAAATAGTAGACCTGTGTAACGGAGTCAAGCCAGTGTGGCTGGAACATGTGTACGTTGGTAAACTTCACTCCCTGTCAACCCTAAGAGCAGTCCTGGATACCGAGTTGACAACTCAGTTTTTTATCACGGCAGCTTGCAGTCTCAGTTGAAGGACCCAGGTTCAAGTCCGGGGCTTAACCAGGCGGGTTACACCACGACCGAAAACACATTTTCCTGGAGGATAAATTGTCCTACAAATTATTGCAGATAAATAAATGATAAATGATAAATGGGTTGTACTTGTATAGCGCTTTTCTACCTTCAAGGTACTCAAAGCGCTTTGACACTACTTCCACATTTACCCATTCACACACACATTCACACACTGATGGAGGGAGCTGCCATGCAAGGCGCTAACCAGCACCCATCAGGAGCAAGGGTGAAGTGTCTTGCTCAGGACACAACGGACATGACGAGGTTGGTACTAGGTGGGGATTGAACCAGGGACCCTTGGGTCTCGCACGGCCATTCTTCCACTGCGCCACGCCGTCCCTAAATGACATTATTGCCAGCATTATTTTGCATCCAAATTAAGCACTAATTGTTACGGCTCAGGCTCCTGCCAACGCCGCTCATCTGTCTGTGCGCACCTCGGGACACGCCCATCCAGGGACGCGCCGTGCGCGTCCCCGCCCTGCAGCAGCCACCAGCTGCAATCACTCACCGGCAATCTGCACACCTGGAACTGATGAGGGCGGGCTGGTTAAAAGACCAGTGGACCCTAGGATCGGCGCGGGAACTTAGTTTTCTCATGGTGTACCGTAAGGGTTATGATCTCTCTCTCTCTCTCTCTGCGTGTTTTCCCTCGTGTCTGACATCCTTGTTTGTTCTCCCGTGCCTCCGCAGTGTTTACCTTCCGTTGCCCTGGATTTTGACTGCCTCCCTCGTTTCCTTGACTCCTCGCTTGCCCCTGGACTTTGACGCCTCTCTCTCGCCCCGGATCACCTGCCTGCCCCATGGACTGCCTCGTTTGCTCTCGTCAACACTTGGTAACACACTTCAGATAACTACACACATCGTCTTACACCACACTCTCTTGTATTCTGGTTCACACTCCATTTCCTTAGTTCAGTAGTATTGTTTATTATAATTTATATATATATATATATATATATATATATATATATATATATATATATATATATATATATATATATATATATATATATTGACTATATATATATAATAATAATTGTATATACTGTCCCCTGGTGTCTGTTTGCCGTCACCTCCTCTTAGTCCAAACATAACAGTAAGTTCCCGCCAAAAATATTTAGGGACCTGACGGCACAGTTCCTTAGCCCCGCCCCCAGTGACTTTAGTTCCGCCCGCTGTGAAATTTTTTTTCTTCCTCTTTTTGCCCCATTCACCATGTCTTTTTCTTTTTTTCGCTCCACACAGGAGGATTTTTCTTGCCCTGTCGACATGTCTTGGAAGGGGATGTTTAGTAGCGATATGAGCAAGGAGGAATTTTCTCGTCGCCTGGACACCCTCCTCCCACCCTTAGAGACTGTTCCTCAGCCAGCAAGAAGTGTCTGGCATCCGCTTTCGGAGGGGGGGGATAGTACTGGTGGCTGTACTGATGGGGTGGCGCAGCTGCACCAAGACAGGCTACTCCCTGCCAGACTTAATCCACCTATTTTTCGCTTTTCTCAGCCACAGCTACCAGCCTCCTGGCTAGCCCCTGAGCTAGCACCAGCCCCTCAGCTAGCCCCTGAGCTAGCACCAGCCCCTCGGCTAGCCCCTGAGCTAGCACCAGCCCCTCGGCTAGCCCCTGAGCTAGCACCAGCCCCTCGGCTATTCCCTGAGCTAGCACCAGCCCCTCGGCTAGCCTCCGAGCTAGCACCTGTCCCCGAACTAGCGTCCGAGCTAGCACCTGTCCCCGAGCTAGCGTCCGAGCTAGCACCTGTCCCCGAGCTAGCACCTGTCCCCGAGCTAGCGTCCAAGCTAGCGTCCAAGCTAGCACCTGTCCCCGAGCTAGCGTCCGAGCTAGCACCTGTCCCCGAGCTAGCGTCCGAGCTAGCACCTGTCCCCGAGCTAGCGTCCGAGCTAGCACCTGTCCCCGAGCTAGCGTCCGAGCTAGCACCTGTCCCCGAGCTAGCGTCCGAGCTAGCACCTGTCCCCGAGCTAGCGTCCGAGCTAGCACCTGTCCCCGAGCTAGCGTCCGAGCTAGCACTTGTCCCCGAGCTAGGGTCCGAGCTAGCACTTGTCCCCGAGCTAGGGTCCGAGCTAGCACTTGTCCCCGAGCTAGGGTCCGAGCTAGCACTTGTCCCCGAGCTAACCTCCGAGCTAGCACCAGCTTCCAGGCTGACCCCTGCGTCTCCGCCAGCTTCCAGGCTGGCCTCGACTTCTGCCCCTCGGCCTGCTCCGCCGACTTCAGCACCTTGACCTGCTCCGCCGACTTCAGCACCTCGGCCAGCTCCTCAGCTACCCTCCTCGTCTCCGGCTTTGACGTCCGCTGCTTCCACGCCGATGACTTCTGCTGTTGCTTCCACGCCGATGACTTCCGCTGCTGTTTCCACGCCGATGACTACTTCCGCTGCTGCTTCCACGCCTTAGACGTCTCCTCCTCGTTTCCGGCGAGACGCACCATTGCGCCACTTGCGTCTGCCTTCCCGACGGCCAAGGTGGTGGCTGTTCCTTGGTCGCCGGCCTCAGTGGCGTTCTACTCGCCGCCGCCACCAGACTCGTCCTCGGTGGATTCGGGGACATTTGGTTCGGCGACCCACCACCAGTTAACCTCTCCGCCCTCCCTTGATTTTTTTTCCTGTTCCTTTTGTGGTATGACCTGTAGGACATCTGGGAGCTGTCCATAAGGAGGGGGATACTGTTACGGCTCAGGCTCCTGCCAACGCCGCTCATCCGTCTGTGCGCACCTCGGGACACGCCCACGGGTGCGCACATCCAGGGACGCGCCGCGCACGTCCCCGCCCTGCAGCAGCCACCAGCTGCAATCACTCACCGGCAATCTGCACACCTGGAACTGAAGAGGGCGAGCTGGTTAAAAGACCAGTGGACCCTAGGATCGGCGCGGGAACTTAGTTTTCTCATGGTGTACCGTAAGGCTTATGATCTCTCTCTCTCTCTCTCTGTGTGTTTTCCCTCGTGTCTGACATCCTTGTTTGTTCTCCCGTGCCTCCGCAGTGTTTACCTTTCGTTGCCCTGGATTTTGACTGCCTCCCTCGTTTCCTTGACTCCTCGCTTGCCCCTGGACTTTGACGCCTCTCTCTCGCCCCGGATCACCTGCCTGCCCCATGGACTGCCTCGTTTGCTCTCGTCAACACTTGGTAACACACTTCAGCTAACTACACACATAGTCTTACACCACACACTCTTGTATTCTAGTTCACACTCCATTTCCTTAGTTCAGTAGTATTGTTTATTATTATTTATAATTATATATATATATATATATATATATATATATATATATATATATATATATATATATATATATATATATATATATATTGACTATATATATAATAAATAATTGGATATACTTCCCCCTGGTGTCTGTTTGCCGTCACCTCCCCTTAGTCCAAACATAACACTAATGTCCATCCATCCATCCATTCATCTTCTTCCGCTTATCCGAGGTCGGGTCGCGGGGGCAGCAGCTTAAGCAGGGAAGCCCAGACTTCCCTCTCCCCAGCCACTTCGTCCAGCTCTTCCTGTGGGACCCCGAGGCGTTCCCAGGCCAGCCGGGAGACATAGTCTTCCCAACGTGTCCTGGGTCTTCCCCGTGGCCTCCTACCGGTCGGACGTGCCCTAAACACCTCCCTAGGGAGGCGTTCGGGTGGCATCCTGACCAGATGCCCGAACCACCTCATCTGGCTCCTCTCGATGTGGAGGAGCAGCGGCTTTACTTTGAGCTCCCCCCGGATGGCAGAGCTTCTCACCCTATCTCTAAGGGACAGCCCCGCCACCCGGCGGAGGAAACTCATTTCGGCCGCTTGTACCCGTGATCTTGTCCTTTCGGTCATAACCCAAAGCTCATGACCATAGGTGAGGATGGGAACGTAGATCGACCGGTAAATTGAGAGCTTTGCCTTCCGGCTCAGCTCCTTCTTCACCACAACGGATCGATACAGCGTCCGCATTACTGAAGACGCCGCACCGATCCGCCTGTCGATCTCACGATCCACTCTTTCCTCACTCGTGAACAAGACTCCGAGGTACTTGAACTCCTCCACTTGGGGCAAGATCTCCTCCCCAACCCGGAGATGGCACCCCACCCTTTTCCGGGCGAGAACCATGGACTCGGACTTGGAGGTGCTGATTCTCATCCCAGTCGCTTCACACTCGGCTGCGAACCGATCCAGTGAGAGCTGAAGATCCTGGCCAGATGAAGCCATCAGGACCACATCATCTGCAAAAAGCAGAGACCTAATCCTGCAGCCACCAAACCAGATCCCCTCAACGCCTTGACTGCGCCTAGAAATTCTGTCCATAAAAGTTATGAACAGAATCGGTGACAAAGGGCAGCCTTGGCGGAGTCCAACCCTCACTGGAAACGTGTCCGACTTACTACCGGCAATGCGGACCAAGCTCTGGCACTGATCATACAGGGAGCGGACTGCCACAATCAGACAGTCCGATACCCCGTACTCTCTGAGCACTCCCCACAGGACTTCCCGAGGGACACGGTCGGATGCCTTCCCCAAGTCCACAAAACACATGTAGACTGGTTGGGCAAACTCCCATGTACCCTCAAGGACCCTGCCGAGAGTATAGAGCTGGTCCACAGTTCCACGACCAGGACGAAAACCACACTGTTTCTCCTGAATCCGAGGTTCGACTATCCGGCGTAGCCTCCTCTCCAGTACACCTGAATAGACCTTAGCGGGAAGGCTGAGGAGTGTGATCCCACGATAGTTAGAACACACCCTACGGTTCCCCTTCTTAAAGAGAGGAACCACCACTCCGGTCTGCCAATCCAGTGGTACCGCCCCCGATGTCCACGCGATGCTGCAGAGTCTTGTCAGCCAAGACAGCCCCACAGCATCCAGAGCCTTAAGGAACTCCGGGCGGATCTCATCTACCCCCGGGGCCTTGCCACCGAGGAGCTTTTTAACTACCTCAGCAACCTCAGCCCCAGAAATAGGAGAGCCCACCACAGACTCCCCAGGCACTGCTTCCTCATAGGAAGACGTGTTGGTGGGATTGAGGAGGTCTTCGAAGTATTCACTCCACCGATCCACAACATCTGCAGTCGAGGTCAGCAGAACACCATCCTCGCCATACACGGTGTTGATAGTGCACTGCTTCCCCTTCCTGAGGCGGCGGACCACCATAACACTAATGTAATCATAGTATTTAATAATAATGAAAGAAGCCTTTTCAAACGCAATTAACCTATTTGTATTACTGTAGTATTCTTTAATATTGTAATTGGAAGGTCAATAACCTAATATCCTAATTAGGTAAACAATGAAAACATTGCTTGTTCATCCGTCCGGGTGTTGCACATTCAGTTTGAAGATAAAATAATCCCAGACGGGGACATTTAGCTTTGTAATAATATTTTTTCCACCTATTTTTTGTTAGTTAATTAGCAGTGCTTCTCAATAGCAAGTTGGGACGAATGAGGCGATGTCCATGAATTCTGTTTGTGTTAGATAAAGGCTGAAATTACCCGAGCGTATTGTAACTTGCATAAGCAACGTATCTTGCTCCCACACCTACATATATTCTCTGCAGACCTTTTTTTAATTATTTTTTTTAAACATGTCCTGTCCAGCCACTCAGGTAAATTGTATTGTTGATGTAGTTGATCATATTTTCTGTATAGATTTACTTTACAAAAGAGAAGAGTGGGATACTTCTCTTGCTGCCTTATTTGTATTTGACTTTATTAAATGGATTTATTTTATTTTTGGTGGGGATAGAAATAAGAAAAAAAGCAAGGCAGAGGGGGAAATTGCGGGGGCAAGAGCAGACAACAACATCGCAAATACAATATGTACAAATATGATAGCAAAAATTAGGCAAAGAAGCAGTTAGTGAAGTAAATATTAATAAAACAGAAATGACAAAGAACATCATTGCACTACCAATAGAACAATATAAATAACACTATTGATAATGAATAGTAATGATATTTACCTTTATAATCAACATCAATCAAGCAATTGCTTCAAATGCAACAATACATACACTGAACTGAACTTGAATTACAAAAGAAAGTAGACAAATGGAGGGGTCGAAAGAGAAGCGGACTATATTAACCTTATAGATTGTTAAAGTAAAACTAGTTTAGGCTTTATCAGTGTGCCGTGTGTTACCCAGTTTCCCGTGGGGGAGGGGGGGGACAACGCTATATGTTTGATGAAATGTGATTATATGCATGAGTGTATGTATGTATGTATATGTGCGTTTACAGTTTGTACAGTGAATGTGCGTGTGGATGTATGCACTGCCTTTGTGTATGTACTGTAAGTATGTGCGCACGTATGTGCCTGTGTATGTGAGTATGTTTGTATGTTTGCATTTACAATATATTTTTCTCCCAGTATGTGTGCAGCCAAAGTAAGGCCCAATCCACCTAAAATAGCCCAACCCAAAACAGTAGGCGTGGTTCCCAGGTAACCAGGGACCACCGGCCCCACGCAGCCAGGGCAATCAGCGACAGGACCCCCAGAACCGGGCCCACTGTTCCACCGCGCAGGCCGTAGACAGACGCGCCCGGCCGAGGACAAGGCAAGGAATAGCAGGAGACAGCCAGCCCCCAAGCCAGCGAGAGACCACACCGGGCCGGAGACTCCCCGCAGCCGGACAGGGAGACCGCCCCGCCCCACAAGCCCACCAGCCCAACCCCCCCAGGAGAACACTCAAGTCGGCCGCAGCAGAACCATCCAGCATGGGGACACGAGAACCACCCCTGCAGGAACCCCAACGATGGAGATGGAACATCGAGCAAGTGGCTCGGCGGAGCATCCCCCTGAAGGGAATGAAAACAAAAAGAGAGAAAGGAGGAGATCACAGGCACGCGCCGCCCTCCCCCCAGGGACAACGCCCAACAAGCATGCACCCACACGACTGCTTCGGCCGCGAAGGACGGCGCGGCAGAATGAGAGGGTAGGCCCAGGCCGAAACCTGACAAGACAACCAACATGACGAAAAACGAAAACCACCATAGTAGCCACCCCCTCTTCCCGGACTCAGCAGCCAGGGAGCCCGCACCACAAACAAACGGTAGCATAAACAACCGTTGCAAAAGCCCTGACAGCCAGCACCACTACACTAAATCAAAACAACCGAAAAATCGCGACCGACAAGTCCGCTAGCAAGTCCAAACCCCAACATGCAAACAAGAGACATCAACGCCACCCCTCACCAAGAAACTCCACTCCCCAATCCGATCCCCCACAAACACACCACCGCCCAAACAACCGAGCCACAGCACCAAACACCGCAGACTTTGACGTGCACATCCCAAATAAATCTAGTTTCCCGTCAGCATTCAATAGTGATGATTAAGAAAAACAAAAAGGTCATGTAAACTTCCCACATAAGACAATAAAGACGATTTCAATCAAAGATAAAAAAAAATTAAAAAAATTGGATTATGATGAATTTCTAAAATGATATATTTTCTTTTTTTTTATCCCTTGATCATCTTTCATGTTTCTTTTATTTTTTTTCTTATGATGGATTTAGTTCTTGATTACTGTTGGAAAATAGTTTTTCAAATAATTTTCAATGTACATATTTTGAAAAAAGTATTGAGACATCTGTAACTGTATGTTCTGATGGTTTGAATGTGACGTATCATGTCATTGAAATAAAGTTAGAAAAAACCCCCACTGTGATTGGTCAGCTTGTTACGACATTGTGGAAGGGGCGTGGTCCACGCGTCTCCTGCGGGCAGGGCGTGTGCAGGAGCCGGCTACGAAGCAGCTGCAGGTGAGTGGATAACCCAGCTGGAACAGGTTGTCTAA
This sequence comes from Nerophis lumbriciformis, assembly GCF_033978685.3. Classification (NCBI taxonomy): domain Eukaryota; kingdom Metazoa; phylum Chordata; class Actinopteri; order Syngnathiformes; family Syngnathidae; genus Nerophis; species Nerophis lumbriciformis. The sequence continues at coordinate 23,025,576 of NC_084558.2, read as the reverse complement.
TCACCTGCGGCGTGAGGAGCCCGGGGAGGCAGAAAAAGACGGTGCGTGAGAAGGAGAGAGAGAGACCAAAAATCCAAAAGAAAAGAAAACAAACTCAAAATTCTGCTAACCAGCCTGATTCTTCCAGTTCACAGCCAACCCCGCAACACGACCTGTTACAGACATCATTTACGGGGTTCACACAGTCTACCTTCGCAAACGTCCTACAGTTTCAAAGCAATGTGTACTTTAAAAGTGACTGTTGTTTCAAAATGATTAGTTGAAGCTCCAACATTAGTGTCGCTTCAGATGCCATTGTTTATTACTGCACAGAGGAAAACGTGTGGAAGAGAACTACAAGTAGGTCCCGCCTGCGCATGTGGAAACTTTTATCTCTTTAAAACATGTTGTAAAATTGCATATCCTCTGGAAGTATGCCTTACAATAGCCACAAACTGGAGGATGCACTTTTTAATCAGGATAAAATAAAATAAAAAATTGTTAAAAGGTTTTATGGAATAATACCATATTTTTCGGGCAATAGAGCGCACCGGTATATAAGCCGCACCCACTACATTTTGGTAATTTGTTTCCACATACATTAGCTGCATAGGACTATAAGCCGCAGATATATACGTTGGGAAATAAGTTATTTAAAAAGATAGATTCTGTAAATTTTTATTCATATACCTTATTTATTTCTAAACAGTGCCTGTAACACGGCAGTAAAACAGCTGATCAAACAAAACAGAAGTCATCGTCATGGACCCACTAGCTGCAGAAGCTAGCTCTCCAATCAGCTAAACAGACTCAATATCTCCACGGTGACGTTATGGTGAATTTATTGAGGAGTTTGTGAAACTAAAACAATACAAAAAGAATGCCATTGTAAGTTAATAATACTAACACAGATACTCGTAAATGTGTTAGCATATTAGATAATGCTAACAACGCTCAAGGTGTCGTTTAGTAAGTATTACCAGTTTTAATTATATTGTAAAACTCAAACGTTGCTTGGAGTGATGAATGAGGAATCTGTACGAGTAGAAACGCTTGGGACTGGTAGAAACTGGAACGACACTTCTACTTCCAGTTTAAAGCACTAAATGGAAGAACACTGCATCACCTGCAGTGAGCAAACTCCATAGCACAAACAATAACACACATTTTCAGTAGGGATGTCCGTTAATGGCTTTTTGCCGATATCCGATATTCCGATATTGTCCAACTCTTTAATTACCGATACCGATATCAAGCGATATATACAGTCGTGGAATGAACACATTATTATGCCTAATTTGGACAACCAGGTATGGTGAAGGTAAGGTACTTTTAAAAAATAAATAAATAAATAAAAGAAGATAAATAAATTAAAAACATTTTCTTGAATAAAAAAGAAAGTAAAACATTATAAAAACAGTTACATAGAAACTAGTAATTAATGAAAATTAGTAAAATTAACTGCTAAAGGTTAGTACTATTAGTGGACCAGCAGCACGCACAATCATGTGTGCTTACGGACTGTATCCCTTGCAGACTGTATTGATATATATTGATATATAATGTTGGAACCAGAATATTAATAACAGAAAGAAACAACCCTTTTGTGTGAATGAGTGTACATGGGGGAGGGAGGTTTTTTGGGTTGGTGCACTAACTGTAAGTGTATCTTGTGTTTTTTATGTTGATTTAATAAAAACAAAACCAAAAAAAAAAAACGATACCGATTATAAAAAAAAATGATACCGATAATTTCCGATATTACATTTTAACACATTTATCGGCCGATAATATCGGCAGGCCGATATTATCGGACATCTCTAATTTTCAGTGTATTACGCGAACACCTAAAACATGCTAACTGTATTAGTTCACAAACAAACTTTTCATACACTTTTCTGGGCCAACGTTTAGAAGCCATTGTGGACTGTGTGTCAAATTAAGTGTGCCCACCCTTGCATTAACTTTCACATAAGAATAGCTGGTCCTGGATCTGTCCTACAAGTGAAATCATCTGGATTAGGAACGAGTGACTCACTTAATATTCCAGGGACAACCAAAAGCTTTCTTGTTCTTCCAAAGAATAGTCCCGGTAAGAGATTGTGGAAGACTACTTCTGTCAAATTCCCACTTGTCTTTTTTTTTCCTTATCTGCACATCTTTCTGCTACTGCCTGCAAAAGCTTTAGTCATAAATGTGCAAACATGCTGGCTAGTTTAAGCCACTTGATTCCCACCGGCTGGCATGTGTGGGATATTCAGCTCCAATCTGCAGGACTGATTGCCTCTCCATCGCCCTCTTGCCCCATTCCCACGAGGCTGCTTTCAAAGCTTTTGCCTCAGTGTCTCTCAAGCCCATCTCAGCAGGACCGAGCGCTTTGCAGTATAATTACCCAAATGGTGAAGGACCCAGCGCTGCCCTGAAGGACTTGCATCTGACAGCAGGTGAGGAAATGTGGGGAGGGTGTGCACTTGGATGAGTAGGGAATGGAGATAAAGAATTTAAATCATAACACATTGTGAAATAAAAGAGTGGGAAGATTAATGCTTGAACAAAGAGAGTCTAATAGCGGCTACAACAACTGGTAAATTAGGTGAGAGAATATGTGACTCCCTGTGTTTTACTTTGCCTGCCAGTGCTATTGAAGGCTCTCAGCAGGCAGACAGCTAGCTGATGATAAAGCGAGTGGGAGGTTTGATGCCAAGGGGACAATCCCTTTTTAGTCTATCAATCTTTATTCTGATGAAAAGGTAATTAAACAACCTTAGCTATCCTTGATCGGTTTGTAAATGGTAAATGGGTTATACAAACCCCGTTTCCATATGAGTTGGGAAATTGTGTTAGATGTAAATGTAAACGGAATACAATGATTTGCAAATCATTTTCAACCCATATTCAGTTGAATATGCTACAAAGACAACATATTTGACGTTCAAACTGATAAACATTTTTTTTTTTGCAAATAATCATTAACTTTGGAATTTGATGCCAGCAACACGTGACCAAGAAGTTGGGACAGGTGGCAATAAATACTGATAAAGTTGAGGAATGCTCATCAAACACTTATTTGGAACATCCCACAGGTGAACAGGCAAATTGGGAACAGGTGGGTGCCATGATTGGGTATAAAAGTAGATTCCATGAAATGCTCAGTCATTCACAAACAAGGATGGGGCGAGGGTCACCACTTTGTCAACAAATGCGTGAGCAAATTGTTGAACAGTTTAAGAAAAACCTTTCTCAACCAGCTATTGCAAGGAATTTAGGGATTTCACCATCTACGGTCCATAATATCATCAAAGGGTTCAGAGAATCTGGAGGAATCACTGCATGTAAGCAGCTAAGCCCGTGACCTTCGATCCCTCAGACTGCACTGCATCAACAAGCGACATCAGTGTGTAAAGGATATCACCATGTGGGCTCAGGAACACTTCAGAAACCCACTGTTAGTAACTACAGTTGGTCACTACCTCTGTAAGTGCAAAATAAACTCTACTATGCAAGACGAAAACCGTTTATCAACAACACCCAGAAACGCCGTCGGCATCGCTGGGCCTGAGCTCATCTAAGATGGACTGATACAAAGTGGAAAAGTGTTCTGTGGTCTGACGAGTCCATATTTCAAATTGTTTTGGAAACTGTGGTCATCGTGTCCTCCAGACCAAAGAGGAAAAGAACCATCCGGATTGTTATAGGTGCAAAGTTGAAAAGCCAGCATGTGTGATTGTATTGGGGTGTATTAGTGCCCAAGACATGGGTAACTTACACATCTGTGAAGGCACCATTAATGCTGAAAGGTACATACAGGTTTTGGAGCAACATATGTTGCCATCCAAGCAACGTTACCATGGACGCCCCTGCTTATTTCAGCAAGACAATGCCAAGCCACGTGTTACATCAACGTGGCTTCATAGTAAAAGAGTGCGGGTACTAGACTGGCCTGCCTGTAGTCCAGACCTGCCTCCCATTGAAAATGTGTGGCCATTATGAAGCCTAAAATACCACAACGGAGACCCCCGGACTGTTGAACAAATTAAGCTGTACATCAAGCAAGGATGGGAAAGAATTCCACCTGAGAAGCTTAAAAAATGTGTCTCCTCAGTTCCCAAACGTTTACTGAGTGTTGTTAAAAGGAAAGGCCATGTAACACAGTGGTGAACATGCCCTTTCCCAACTACTTTGGCACGTGTTGCAGCGATGAAATTCTAAATTAATTGTTATTTGCAAAAAAAAAATAAAGTTTATGAGTTTGAACATCAAATATGTTGTCTTTGTAGTGCATTCAATTGAATATGGGTTGAAAAGGATTTGCAAATCATTGGATTCCGTTTATATTTACATCTAACACAATTTCCCAACTCATATGGAAACGGGGTTTGTACTTGTATAGCGCTTTTCTACCTTCAAGGTACTCAAAGCGCTTTGACACTATTTCCATATTCACCCATTCACACACACATTCACACACTGATGGTGGGAGCTGCCATGCAAGGCGCTAACCACGACCCATCAGGAGCAAGGGTGAAGTGGCTTGCTCAAGGACACAACGGACGTGACTAGGTTGGTAGAAGCTGACGATCGAACCAGGAACCCTCATGTTGCTGGCACCGCCACTCTCCGAACCGCGCCACACCGTCCCGGTGGTTCCTGTCTTTACATTTCAACTTTAAATGCAAGAAAATAGCCTTTCCCTCCAGATAAGAAGGAACAGACAACATGGGTGAAGATTGTTTTAAATTGAATGCCATGGTCCTTACAATGAGGCAGGGGTATCGGAGCCTTGGGGACATTTATGGCCCGAAAAATCTTTTTTTGTAGGCCAGCGGCAGATTCTACAATACAATTTATCAAAACAACAGCAAAAATGAAAAAATAGGCATAATATTTTCTTGTCTTTTTGCTTATTCCATCAGGGGTGCTGAGTGATTTGGCTAAGTTTACATGCCCTTCGGCAGCTCGGTGGAACAGGGGTTAGTGCATCTGCCTCACAATACGAAGGTCCTGAGTTCAATCCCGGGCTCGGGATCTTTCTGTGTGGAGTTTGCATGTTCTCCCCGTGACTGCATGGGTTCCCTCCGGGTACTCTGGCTTCCTCCCACCTCCAAAGACATGCACCTGGGGATAGGTTGATTGGCAACACTAAATGGTCCCTAGTGTGTGAATGTGAGTGTGAATGTTGTCTGTCTATGTTATGTTATGTTATGTTATTTTCATTTATTATGCGCCCCCCAACCAACTGTTACATCAGCCCGAGGTGCAGCCTGAGTGGAGAAACAAAAAAACAGAAACAGAGACTGAGACACACAAAGGAATCTAAACTAAACATTTAAGACTCACAATGAACACATAAATCAAAAGTCATCTGCGGTAAAAAGGTGAGTTTTAAGCTGTGCTCTAAAAGAGTCCAGAGTGGTGGCGGACTAAATATTCAGGGGGAGCTTATTCCATAACCTAGGTGCCATCACTGAGAAAGCACGGTCTCCCTTTGTCACCAGGTTTGACCGTGGGACCTTCAGAGTCATCTGGTTGTCCGATCTAAGGCAACAACCAAGCCTGGAGCTGGTGGGTTGGTCCAGGAGATCTTTAATGTAAGCTGGGGCGAGACCATTGAGCGCTATCTATCTGTGTTGGCCCTGTGATGAGGTGGAGACTTGTCCATGGTGTACACCGCCTTCCGCCCGAATGCAGCTAACATAGGCTCCAGCACTCCCCGAGACTCCGAAAGGGACAAGCGGTAGAAATGGATGGATGGATACATGCCCTTCTCGACGCGATCTTGTCCGCACTGGATAGTCTCCAATGACTGGGTGTTAGAACCCTGACTGGGTATAAAATCCACACCATCTGCACAAAATGCAGTAAGCAGCATGTAGCGCTACAACACCAGGGCAGCTAAAAGGCGTAAGAGAACAAGACAACGTTGAACAATAACGATGGAACCTGTTAATGTTGACTGTCCACATGACTGAAAGCGAAACTAGCCTTTGCTCGCACTTTACTTTGGACTTATGCCAGAGCATTAGGAGAATGGGTTATCATAAATTATTCTGAAACTAAAAAAAATATTTTATCTCAATGTGTGCATAGTTTTATTCTTATTCTTGTGTTTTCATTTGATATTTTACTACTTTATCTAACAGCTGCTGCGGTAATTTTGTTGTGTGTCTTAACTGCAATGACACTGAAGCTTTCGTGTGCATATCTTTCCTCCAGTAACTAACAATCCTGAAAAAAAAAAAAAAAGAATAATGGGTGCATTTTGTTAGTTGCTGTGGCAGGTTCCACTTTATTACTACAATGGTTTTATGTTCAAGCTTACTTTGCACTAAACAGAAAGGCACTATGTGCACATTTTAATGTTGTGTAGATAGACAGTAGTTATGTTGTTTTAAGTTGATGACGTTAACAATATACTATAACATGTGGGGCGGTATAGCTCGGTTGGTAGACCGGCAACTTGAGGGTTACATGTTCGATCCCCACTTCCGCCATCCTAGTCACTGCCGTTGTGTCCTGGGGCAAGACACTTTCCCCACCTGCTCCCAGTGCCAACCACACTGGTTTAAATGTAACTTAGATATTGGGTTTCACTATGTAAAAAGCGCTTTGAGTCACGAGAGAAAAGCGCTATATAAAAAATATAATTCAATATATAATTCAATTAACATATCGACATGAACTGACCCTGTTATAGTAGAAATGAATAGTACACTTATGAGTAATAAGAAGTAACAGTAGACCTAGAATTGATGAGTTGGTTGACATTGTCGACGGGTTGTTGATATAATTTGGGATCGACTCAAGTGACTTTCACTGTAACTGTTAGAAAGGTTCCCAAACTCTTGTGCTACCTTAAGAGACTATTATGAGCCGTCCACCTTAAGAGACTATTATGAGCCGTCCACCTTAAGAGCGCAAGGCATTGTGGGCGCGCCCATTCATTCTACCCACAACAGAGCACAGAGCGGTGAATGCACGTCATTTACATTTGCTGCTTGTATATATACAGTATATATAAAACGTGTAATATTGTACAGCACTGCGGTGCCGGTGCGTCACTGACGAATGTAAGTTCATTATATAGTTAAGCATTCTAATGTACACGTTTAATTGCCTGTTTGACTTCTCTGCATTTGTTTGTTTCCGACGCCAGTTGAAAGTAATCTATTACTTACGTCGAAGTTGTTTGGCGCGCAGCGTGCCTTGTTTACAGCGTCTAGACAATGTATTTCATGTACCAGTTCTTTATCTCTTTAAAGAGAGCATTTGCGGACACTTATGCCTTTGTACATGTAAACAAGCACCTTATCCTGGCAGGTCACAAGCACCACGTTTATGTGCCTTCTGTAGCGTGCAGTGACACCTTGTGGTCTAGTTAAGACATTTAAGTTCAGTTAAATGTTGGGATGATGTTATTTGAGTGTTTGGTTTGATGCTATCCTGTAGTGTGTATGGCAGGGCCTACTGTTATTTACTGGTGAAGCTAATGTGTACTAAATGCAAATTATTACCGATATATGCTATATTGTGTATCCATGATATATTATTGCATTAAGGTCATATGTACTATTACTACGTAGGCTATGGTATTCTATACTAATTGGTTATGATGTTCTAATCTGTTTACTGCAGAACCACCAATACTTGCCAGTGTTGTACCATTCAGCCAATCAATGTAACCTGCCATACCTGTCAACCTGCCTACTAAACAAGTAAACTGCCCTATGCCAAACGAACTGTCCTGTCCATTGAGTCCTGACCGACACCCCGGGGGCGAATGAGACTACCTTTATAGAACCATACAGTCCTTTATAACTCTCCACAACATTGTGGTCCTTCGAGCCGGATAGCTTCAGTTACCCCTGGACAGTATGGACTTCGAAGGATTAGGAGCACGGCCTAGGCGTCAGACACGCCCACCAATCCGCTTTGATGATTACCAGCTCAGCAACATCAGGCAAAGACACAGGCATGGGCAGGAAGAAGAATGGTTATCCCATGAGAAGGAAAGTACAGCCAATGCAACCCCCCCATACTCTACCCCTGCTCCCTACTCCCATCAGCTTAGGCGAGATGCTGCTTGTCATGAAGAGGACCCGTACGAACCAGAGTGGCAGAGGTACAGGTCAGACACCCAGCTAGCCCACCTACAGCATGCAGAGAAAGAGACCAGGGAGGAGATGACCCTAGAACCAAACCCCCTCCATCATTCACCTCAGGAACTCTCTCTAAGAGATGAAGTCAGTCAAATACTGAGAGAAAGCGCCATGCTACAGCAGTCACAGCTGACCGTGCAAGCGGATGTGGCTGCATTAGGTCAAGTTCATAATGAAATTAGAAGACTGACTAACACAGTAATCAACCTTCAGCAAGGTACACCACGACCCGCCAGTCAACTCAAACCCCAGTCTGTATATACCGAGGATAAGGAGGATTGGCCTGAACCCCCTCCACCATGGCCAAACACAGCGGCTCTGGAACGTCCGGCAGGTCAACCAGTCCTGGACCGACTAGATCAGATGATGGTCGAGCTACAGCTGATAAGGAGCCAGACCTTGTCAGCTAGCCACCGCAAGGTATCACCAGCGAAGGTTGGCAATAAACCACAGTACCTTCAAACCCGACAGCTAAGCAGCGAGCCTTGTCCCCCCTACATGGCTCACACCTACACCAGTCCTACACGCTCTCCAGAGGAACCTACCTACATGGCACGCTATCCACCGCAACAGTTGCCACACCACTCCCAGCGTGCTGTTCAGCGCCCACACCAGAGACCTGCGTACCACACCACTACATCAACAATGCGGCAGCACCAACCACCGGCTCAGGCTCCTCCCACCAGGTCTATGCCCCACGTTGCAGAATATGCATCACAGCAGCTGCTGAATCAGTACCAGCCACACTATGCACAAGTACAGTATCTCCCTCGTGTAACTCCATCCTATGCAACCACTTATACGTCTAGCCAGCCTGGGTACATGCCAGTGGCCACACAAGCAGCCCCGTGGATGCAGAGACAGGACCAGCAAACCCCTGCGCCACCATGCTATGAATCAGCAGCTGCATCTGCTGAACAGACCTACAGAGGCCCACGCCCGACCATACCAAACTTCAGTCACTACGACACATGTGAGTTTGCCCGTTTGAAAATAGCTCTGGAGAACCTCCTGCCTACAGAAGGGACTGAAATGTTCAAGTACCAGATTCTGGTAGACCATCTGAGGCTTGAAGAGGCAAAATTGATAGCAGATTCCTATCTCAACTCCCCCACTCCCTACACTGACACCATGTCAGCCCTCAATGAAAAATTCGGCCAGCCCCACCAGATAGCCCTCAGGAAGATAGCCAGTGTGCTAGACTCACCTGATGTTCGCCGTGGAGACACCGCAGCCTTTGGGCGGTTTGCCCTCCATGTTCAGTCCTTGGTCGGACTACTTAAGTCTTTGGGCACTGACGGTGAAGCAGAGCTTCGCTGTGGCTCTCACGTGGTGAGACTGTTAAGCAAACTACCCGCAGAGCAACGGGCAGACTTCCGTCGAACCACCTTTAACAACCCCGGAACTGTTCCCACCCTGTGCGATCTAGCCCAGTGGCTCCAGCATGAATCCTGGTGTCAGGATTTCGATGGACAGACACTCATAAGAGCAAAGGAAAACCAAGTGTCCCGGTACGAGGGTCGCCAGGGACGGCGACCTGTCACCGTCCTCCATGGATCAAAGGACTCGGAAGAAAATGATGGACCTACTAGAGCCTCAGAGGGAAAGAAGGGGAGAGCTAAGCCCTATTGCCCTTTCTGCGAGAGCGATGAACACTTCCTCAGCCAGTGTACAGAAGTCACAAAGCTAAACAAAGAAACTCTCACTGAGTGGATAAAGGCCAACAAAAGGTGCTGGCGCTGTGCACGGCCTCACCAAGCCGCTCAGTGTGACTTAAAGAAGCCCTGTGGCCTATGCCAAGGGAAACATCTGCAGGTCCTTCACGACGTAAATGATCGACCACCAAGACCGACAAGCAAGGAGGAGAGCTGCCTGGTGAGCGCCGCCACTGAGGTTCTGTACGTTGACCGTCCTTCAGTCCACAATAGGGTCTTACTGAAGGTCGTCAGAGTGCTTCTTCGTCACGGGAATCGCACTATAACCACCTATGCCATCTTGGATGATGGGTCCGAAAGGACCATGCTCCTGCCAGCAGCTGCCCGAGAACTTGGCCTACAAGGCACACCTGAGGACCTGCCCCTGAGAACCATCAGACAGGAGGTCCAGACCCTCCGTGGCTCTGCTGTATCCTTCCACATCTCTCCTGCTGCTGAGCCAAAGACCAGCTTCATAGTCTCCAGAGCCTTCACTTCAGGTCGCCTCGGCCTAGGCGAACAGTCATACCCGATGGACCGACTCCAGAAGAGGTACACCCACCTGGTCGGTTTACCAATTAAGCCCTTCCACAGTGCCAGACCCCTAGTACTCATCGGCTCCGACCACCCACACCTGATCACCGCTATCGAGCCAATCCGACTGGGCCTGTCAGGTGGGCCTGCTGCAGTCCGGACCAGGCTAGGCTGGACCCTTCAGGGCCCAGCAAGATTCTCCCAGCACCCCCTACACTCACAGCAGTGCCTAGTGACATCAGTTCACCCTCCAGCTTCAGAACTATTCAAGCACGTCGAAAGGCTTTGGCAGCTCGACACTCTTCCATATAAAAGTGAGAAGATTGTAACCAGGTCGAGACAAGACCGAGCAGCAGTAGCCCTGCTAGAAGATAAGACCACCCGCGTGGAGGTAGCAGGAGTCTTACGCTATGCCACCCCACTGCTGCGCAGGCGAGACATGCCTCTCCTTCACGCCCCCAAAGAAGCCGTCATGCCGAATCTGCGGAGCACAGAACGGCGGCTAGCTAAAGACTCAGAACGTGCCAAGGCTTACAGCGCAGAGATCCAGAAGCTGGTGGATGCAGGCTCTGTCACTAAGTTAACCCCCGAAGAAGTCAACCAAGACGGAGAAGAGTGGTACATTCCTCACCACATGGTGAGTCACAACAACAAGAACATAATCGTCTTCAATTGCTCCTATCAGTACAGGGGCCAGAGTCTGAACGATTCCCTACTGCCAGGACCCACCCTTGGAGCATCACTCCTGGGAGTTCTACTGCGCTTCCGGGAACATGCAGTCGCCTTAAGCGCAGACATTAAAGGGATGTTCCATCAAGTTCGTCTCCTTCCTGAAGACCGTCCCCTCTTGCGGTTCGTGTGGCGCGACTTGACCAGAGATGAAACCCCAGCAGTGTTCGAGTGGCAAGTTCTACCATTTGGCACAACCTGTAGTCCATGCTGCGCCACGTTTGCTCTACAGCTCCATGTAGCCAACCATAGCCAGCCGGGAGATGATGTGAGCCTCTCTATAGAGAGGTCCTTCTATGTTGACAATCTCCTACAGAGTCTGCCCAAACCTGAGGATGCCAGAGAGTTGGTGGACAGACTTCGGGGACTCCTTGCAGCTGGTGGGTTGATCTACGCCAGTGGGCTAGCAACGTGCCAAACGTCGTGGGACACCTACCCAAAGAAGCCAGGTCCGACACCCTCGAGCTCTGGCTCGCACAAGATCCAACAGACTCTCCTGAATCCACTCTGGGACACAGCTGGCACTGTCAAACCGACACCATGGGCTACAAGCATAGACCCATAGAGTACGGAGTCCCAACAATGCGGAACATCTACAGGGTTTTGGCCAGTCAGTATGACCCCTTAGGGTTTATCTTACCATACATCACCCGAGCCAAGATGCTGGTCAGACGCCTCTGAGAGAAAAACAGAGACTGGGATGATCCTCTCCTGCCCCAAGACCTCTTACAAGCGTGGAAGGACGGGGAGAAAGAACTACAATTTCTATCTCGTCACCTTGCCACGAGCGTATATACCAGTCGAAGCGGATGAGTCAAGCGTCACCCGTCAAGTCCATGTGTTCTGTGATGCATCGGAACAGACTTATGGCTCGGTGGCGTATCTGAGAACGATGGACTGCCGAGGCCAAGTCCATCTGTCCTTCCTACTCGTCAGGTCCAGAGTTGCTCCCAAGCGACTACTCTCCATACCCAGACTGGAGCTGTGTGCAGCGGTCACAGGAGCTCAACTGGCTAAACTCCTAGAGAAAGAGCTCACGCTGAAGATCGATCAGACTATCCTGTGGACAGACTCTACAACAGTGCTGGCATGGCTGCAGTCAGAGTCCTGTCGCTTCAAGATTTTTGTTGGTACCAGAGTGGCCGAAATACAGGACCTCACCAGTCCCGCCACCTGGCGATACATAGATTCAGCGAGGAACCCAGCTGACGACATCACCAGGGGCAAGACTCTACAGGACCTGACCATGCCGAACAGGTGGAGCCAGGGCCCCCCCTTCCTCCTTCAGCCTCCAGCTGAGTGGCCTGTCAAGCCCAACGTCGAACAGGAAGGCGATGCCTCCAAGCTACGACAGTCTACTTTCTGCGGTATCACCTTAACAACACCTAGTACGCCAGACGCAGAGGTGAAACAGTATGATACCTGGAAGGAGCTGCTAGTAGCTACAGTGCAGGAGTTACATGGGGCGGCAGGTAGTTACACTGCCGAAGACTATCGCAATGCTGAGACCCTCATATTAAAACAGGCGCAGTGCGAGAGCTTCCCAGAGGAGTTGCGGCTCTTGAAAGCAGGAAAGCCCGTACCATCCGTCAGCAGACTGCTCACCCTGTCACCGGAGATGAATGAAGAGGAAGGACTAATCCGTGTCGGTGGCAGACTACGACGTGCCGTAGACATCGAGCAGACAACGCTGCACCCTATTGTGTTAGACCCTGGGCACCCCTCTACCAAACTCCTCATCCAAGATTTCGACAGTCGCTTGCACCATCCCGGGCCAGAGAGGGTGTTTGCTGAGATGCGGCGCTCATTCTGGATCCTGCGCGGCCGTGAAGCGATTCGCCGTTACCAACACACCTGCACAGACTGTCGACGTTGGAAAGCCAGACCTTCTGTTCCAAAGATGGCAGATCTACCGCCCGCCCGCCTGCGGTTCTTCAAGCCCGCCTTCTTCTCGACGGGGATGGACTGTTTCGGGCCGTTTCAAGTCAAAGTAGGAAGGCGTACTGAGAAGAGGTGGTGTATAATTTTCAAGTGTCTCACCACCAGGGGTGTGCACTTAGACCTTCTGACCACCATCGATGCAGACTCCTTCTTGATGGCTCTCAGGCGATGTATCGCTCGTCGAGGAACACCAGCCGAGCTGCTCTGCGACTGTGGGACCAACTTCAAAGGAGGAGAAAGAGAACTGAGGGAGGCATTCTCTGCCCTGTCACCAGACCTGCAGCAGCAACTCGCCAAGCAGAAAATTGACTTCCACTTCAACCCCCCTGCAGCACCTCACTTTGGAGGAGCATGGGAAAGGGAAATCCGCTCCGTAAAGACCGCCTTGTACACCACAGTGGGAACTCAGTCAGTCTCAGAAGAAGTGCTGCGGACCGTGCTACTGGAGGTAGAGGGGATTCTTAACTCAAAGCCATTGGGGTACGTCTCCTCCAGCATCACAGATCTCGATCCTGTGACCCCCAATAGTTTGTTGATGGGGCGGCCAGACGGGTCCTTGCCCCAGATCGTATACCCAGAGACTGAGTCGATGGAGGCATTCACAGGTGCTGGCAGATCGCTTCTGGTCCAGTTTCTTGAGAAATTATCTGCCAAGCCTCCAGACTCGTCAGAAATGGCACTCTACGCCAGCTGACCTCGCAGAAGGCTCAGTAGTGATGTTGGTGGATCCCCAGCTTCCACGGGCCTTGTGGCCCATCGGTCATGTCACTAAGGTCCACCCTAGTAATGACGGCCACATCCGTTCAGCGGACGTAAGGATCAGAGACCGTGAATACACCAGACCAGTTGCCAGGCTGGTTGTCCTGCCAGCCCTCCCACCCGACAAGGAAGAGAGCAGCTCTACTGCCACCATCGCCCCTTTGTGAGACACTAATAACCTTGTCACCTTTCTATGGAGCGAATGTACACCGTACATTCGGGGGCGGCTGTTAGAAAGGTTCCCAAACTCTTGTGCTACCTTAAGAGACTATTATGAGCCGTCCACCTTAAGAGACTATTATGAGCCGTCCACCTTAAGAGCGCAAGGCATTGTGGGCGCGCCCATTCATTCTACCCACAACAGAGCACAGAGCAGTGAATGCACCTCATTTACATTTGCTGCTTGTATATATACAGTATATATAAAACGTGTAATATTGTACAGCACTGCGGTGCCGGTGCGTCACTGACGAATGTAAGTTAATTATATAGTTAAGCATTCTAATGTACACGTTTAATTGCCTGTTTGACTTCTCTGCATTTGTTTGTTTCCGACGCCAGTTGAAAGTAATCTATTACTTACGTCGAAGTTGTTTGGCGCGCAGCGTGCCTTGTTTACAGCGTCTAGACAATGTATTTCATGTACCAGTTCTTTATCTCTTTAAAGAGAGCATTTGCGGACACTTATGCCTTTGTACATGTAAACAAGCACCTATCCTGGCAGGTCACAAGCACCACGTTTATGTGCCTTCTGTAGCGTGCAGTGACACCTTGTGGTCTAGTTAAGACATTTAAGTTCAGTTAAATGTTGGGATGATGTTATTTGAGTGTTTGGTTTGATGCTATCCTGTAGTGTGTATGGCAGGGCCTACTGTTATTTACTGGTGAAGCTAATGTGTACTAAATGCCAATTATTACCGATATATGCTATATTGTGTATCCATGATATATTATTGCATTAAGGTCATATGTACTATTACTACGTAGGCTATGGTATTCTATACTAATTGGTTATGATGTTCTAATCTGTTTACTGCAGAACCACCAATACTTGCCAGTGTTGTACCATTCAGCCAATCAATGTAACCTGCCATACCTGTCAACCTGCCTACTAAACAAGTAAACTGCCCTATGCCAAACGAACTGTCCTGTCCATTGTGTCCTGACCGACACCCCGGGGGCGAATGAGACTACCTTTATAGAACCATACAGTCCTTTATAACTCTCCACAACAGTAACAATAATAAGAATAATACATTTTGTCATCACACCTATTACATATATTTAAATATATGCACTGCAAAAACATTTTTCCAATCACACGTTCTAACCTCGAAAACGTTCCTATTGAAAATCTGTATTCATTACTTAGTCCGCCTTCAATTAAAAATGATCATGGTAATCAGCGAAGGTTGAATTCAACAAACAAGAAAAGTAAAGTTGCCTCGATTCAACCTTTGCTAGATGTACTGTAACATAAAAATGATGGAAACGGAAATCAAAATAATAGACCAATGGAGGGTTCCTTAAGCCAATTCAAAATTAGACACAGTAGTGTGTGTGGCTTCCATGTGCAGAAGCAGTTTTGGTTTTATAGGGGTTGTCTTGATAATTGTCTCAAATTTCCCCCTGTTGTCGTTCCATTTGCACAACAGCAGGTGAAATTGACTGACAATCAGTGTTGGCTCCTAAATGGACAGCTTGATATCACAGTAATGAAAATTGTTTTTTTTTTGTACCTTTAACAGATTATATAACTTCTTATAAAATTGCTATTGACACACACACACACACACACACACACACACACACACACACACACACACACACACACACACACACATTCTTGTATTTGTTACCTTCTTGAGGCCTGATGCCTACTTCTTTGGGACCACTCTTTCTAGATGTATAAAGATTTGTATTTACAACATTAATAATATATACATACTATGCAAATATATAAAAGTTAAGCTTTTAGTTAATTCCATCCATCCATTTTCTACCGCTTATTCCCTTTTGGGGTCGCGGGGGGCGCTGGAGCCTATCTCAGCTACAATCGGGCGGAAGGCGGGGTACACCCTGGACAAGTCGCCACCTCATCGCTTTTAGTTAATTATTTTTCATTTTTGTATGTAATTGTTTTTTAATCTTCACTATTTACTTGAACTTAGTACAGTATGTCTCTATATAAAAAAATGTTTTTATTTTTTTTATTAACTTGGCCAAAGGGGGCGCATTTCAATTTCTTACACACACTTGTTATGACATATATTGGCCAGAGGTGAGCACTTACAATTTTTACACACACTTGTTGTTTCATATGTTGACCGTAGGGGGAGCACTTTTAAAACCGACACAGTAAATTTGAAAAAAATCCCTCCTTTTTGGGACCACCCTAATTTTGATAGATTTCACCACCAGGGGTGCAAATGAGACATTCCCTATTAGATGCGATGGTTTTCCGTATTAGGACCATGATTTTGGTCCTAACTTGTTCACCGGTCCTCATATGGAAGGTATACTTTTCCTTGATGATATCTCAAGAACAGCAGAAACATGCGCACACACACACACGCACACACACACACACACACACACACACACACACACACACACACACACACACACACACACACACACACACACACAAAAGGAAAGAAAATATGGCCCCAGCATCCTCATATTCTTATTTTTCAGCTCAAGATGGAACATGTTTGTGATAAGGGGATTCCTGTAGAGCAGGGGTGCTCATTACGTCGATCGCGAGCTACCGGTCGATCTCGGTGGGTGTGTCAGTCGATCACCAGCCTGGCATTAAAAAAAGAGTCCTAAAAATGAGCGATCATAAATCTTCACTATGACGTCACTTTCGTCACTTGATTGACATTCACAGCACCCGAGGGTCTTCTGAGATGACGCTGGCTGCTGCCAGCTCATTAAAATTACGACAGGAAGGCGAGAAACACTTTATTTCAACAGACTCTGGCGCCGTAACTGTCGTCAAAACTCCAAAGACCGACTGCACAGTTGCACAATAAAAGTGCTGCTTCATCCTGCCTGCACTAACAAAATAAGAGTCTCAGAAAGCTGGCGTGCACAAGCTAGCAAGCTACGGAGTTTGCCGACAATGTATTTCTTGTAAAGTGTATACAAAGGAGTATGGAAGCTGGACAAATAAGATGGCAAAAAACCAACCATTTTCATGTGGTATTGGACAGAAAGGAGGACTTTTTTTCTCCTCCATTCGAAAATGCGGACGTTATCATCACCACTGTCTGATTCCTATCAATGCAAGTCATCAGAATCAGGTAATACACCAACTTATATTCTTGTCTTCATGAAAGAAAGGAATCTATATGTTTTAAACATGCTTGTATTATCATTAAACACCTTTAACTTATTAACAATATTAACTATATGTGTTAAACCTGCTTTTATTATCTTTAAACACCTTTAACTTATTAACAATATTAACTATATGTGTTAAACATGCTTGTATTATCATTAAACACCTTTAACTTGTTAACAATATTAACTATATGTGTTAAACATGTTTGTATTATATTTAAACACCTTTAACTTGTTAACAATATTAACTATATGTGCTAAACATGCTTGTATTGTCTTTAAACACCTTTAACTTATTACCAATATTAACTATAAGTGTTAAACATGCTTGTATTATCTTTAAACACCTTTAACTTGTTAACAACATTAACTATATGTGTTAAACATTCTTGTATTATCATTAAACACCTTTAATTTATTAACAATATTAACTATATGTGTCAAACATGCTTGTATTATATTTAACCACATTTAACTTGTTAACAATATTAACTATATGTGTTAAACATGCTTGCATTATCTTTAAACAACTTTAACTTATAAACAATATTAACTATATGTGTTAAACATGCTTGTATTATCATTAAACACATTTAACTTGTTAACAATATTAACTATATGTATTAAACATACTTGTATTTTCATTAAACACCTTTAATTTATTAACAATATTAACTATATGTGTTAAACATGCTTGTATTATCATTAAACACCTTTAACTTGTTAACAAAAACATATATTTCATAAATAAGTAAATATAAATTATATATATGAATGAGGTAGATCCCCACGACTTGGTCAATTGAAAAGTAGCTCGCCTGCAGAAAAAGTGTGAGCACCCCTGCTGTAGAGATTAACAATACGTTTACAAGTGACAGTGAATGTCATGACTTGGTCTTGGGTGTGTGCTTTTCCAGGATGCAACGGAAAGTTGGTATGGGCGAGACTCGAATGAAGGTACATGATTTATTTAAAGACTATAAATACAAAAAAAAGGATCAAACAAAAAGCGCGCACAGTGGCGGAGAATAAACTATGAAACCAAAAGACTATAGCAAAAAAGTACAAATGAAAAGCACGCACAGTGGCGGAGAACAAACTATGAAAAACAAAAAGACTATAAACATGGAACAAAAACTTACTTGGCTTGGACAAAAATAGTTGCATGAAGAATGGACATGGAAAGAATGGACAGAGCATAAATGTGGTGGAGAGGTCGTCAGAACGACAAACTGAAAAGAATGAACTTAAATACTATGGACATGATTAGTGAAAGCAGGTGCGTGACTCAAAACGTGAAACAGGTGCGTGACGTGACAGGTGAAAACTAATGGGTTGCTATGGTGACAATCAAGAGTGCACAATGAGTCCAAACGTGGAACAGGTGAAACTAATGGGATAATCATGGAAACAAGACAAGGGAGTGAAAAGACAGAAACTAAAGAGTCCTATAACTAAACAAAACATGACTTAAAACAAAACATGATTACACAGACATGACAGTGAATCACATTTTGCATCATGGTTTTGATGGTTTGCAACTTGGTGGCTATAGTTTTTGATATTTTAAGATTAGGTTAGATGGGGATGTTCAAAGAGATTCCCATTGAATTTGATCATAAATCGATGACATTGGGGGAAATCCACAATACAACGATGCTAGCCAATTGCAAAACAAAACCAGTAAGTCCACACTTGAACTAGAATCCATGCCTGATTATGCAGACTTCCGTGAATCAGCTAATTTTATGATGATGGAAAAAAATGAATAAATGAAATACTAGTACTAGATTCACCTACAGAGCATGTAAGAAGACATACAATAACTTTCTCTTCCTTTGCCCATGACTCAGCTCTCCATCAGATGTCACTGGCACAAGCAAAATAGCTTTTGCACATAATTGCAAAAACAAACAAACAGGAAGTTGCCCACATACATGAAAACAACACCTCCTACCTAGGCTTTTGCTAGGAAATAAATTTTCCTTGGGCGGGTGAGCTCATTTGAAGCTAAATTGTTCATTTTTGAAGTAATGTATTCAGAGTACAAAACCTGTGTTTTCTCCTGTGTGTGTGTGTGTGTTGTGTGGATATGCGTGTACTATACCTGCAATATGACCCAATGGCCACTCTTAACCGCCAAGTCAAGGGCTTGTTCAGCTACAACCTCTTGACCTTGGCCCAGTGACACGTTGTGGAAGTTGTTATTGTTAAATGTAAAACCAAGCTTCTTTCCTGGAAAAAAAACACAAAGCATTGCAAATATAAATGGTCAATACATTTGTTTTGAACATGCTTACAAAGTTGAGGTAAATAATTAATAATTTATAGTCAATTTATCAAAGATGCTTTTTTTTCACATTTTCCAGGTTTTACATGAAGAAATTCCAAATTGTCATCTGAGGGTTTGGCTTATTTCAGGCAGCACCTGGGGTCATACTGTATGTTCACAATCACACACAGTAAAACAGTGCCCATATAAAAAGAAAAGACAATATTTTCTTTGGTAAATATTTTATTTCATCTGATCTGATCTGATCTATGCCTGTCAATAAAAGTGAAACACATTTTGGACATCTTCTATTTGACCCGTCATTATTGTACCATTTTTCTTTATTTTATTTGTATTACTGTTTACTGCATTGATGCCTATGTCTGTTAAAGGGGAACTGCACTTTTGGGAGGGAATTTTGCCCATTATTCAGAATCCTTATGTAAGACAAGAACACATATATTTTTCTTATTTTTACGCTTTCTAATTCGTAATATACGTAAAGTATGAAGTGGCTAACAATGCAGCTCATGGGTGTACTCTATTGTGCCCATTAAAGCCCTCTAAAAAACATCCAAAAACCGCCAACGATACTCCATTTACATCACGTGACCTGAATAATGACCAAGTATTAGCAATATTGTTATTATAAGCAATAACGCTGAGGAACTACTTTTAGCGTCGCCATGATCACAGAGAGGTAAAAAGCTTATGCAGCTATATCGACATACTGACCCGGTGAGCTGCTGCATCGCCTCTGAGTTGGTGAAAGTTAATTCTAGAATATGAATAATGGATCTCACTTGTAAAGTAAGACGTTGTGGCCATAAACTGACAAGTTGCTGAACTTGGATATTCAACTTAAAATGATCCTGTTTTTTGTACCAGCATGAGGAGTACGATTATTTCTTCATCTAAACAGGAAGATATGAACATCACATCAGTCTGCATAGAGCAGCACGGTGGGAGAGGAGTTAGTGCATCTGCCTCACAATACGAAGGTCCGGGGTTCAATCCTGCGCTCCTGATCTTTCTGTGTGGAGTTTGCATGTTCTCCCCGTGACTGCGTGGGTTCCCTCCGGGTACTCCAGCTTCCTCCCACCCCCAAAGACATGCACCAGGGGATAGGTTGATTGGTAACACTAAATTGGCCCTAGTGTGTAAATGTGAGTGTGAATGTTGTCTGTCTATCTGTGTTGGCCCTGTGATTAGGTGGCGACTTGTCCCGCCTACCGCCCAAATACAGCCGAGATAGGCTCCAGCGACCCCCCACGACCCCAAAAGGGACAAGCGGTAGAAAATGGATGGATATATCAGTCTGCATACAACTAATAGCAGAAATTGTACAGTAAGTGATTGTTTTATTATGTTCGTAGTTCTTGTATAGCACTTAGCAATAGTGCTACTGGCTGGATCTACTTATCACACAGCTTTGAAAAGTTGTAGCTTGTCCTCATTATATTCAGGCTCAAAAATATAATGTTCTAGATCAGTGGTTCTCAACCTTTTTTCAGTGATGTACCCCCTGTGAATTTGTTTTTAATTCAAGTACCCCCTAATCAGAGCAAAGCATTTTTGGTTGAAAAAGAGATAAAGAAATAAAATACAGCACTATGTCATCAGTTCCTGATTTATTAAATTGTATAACAGTGCAAAATATGGCTCATTTGTAGTGGTCTTTCTTGAACTATTTGGAAAAAAAGATAGGTTTTTATTTATATTTATAAAGGATTTTTGAATTGTTGCTATTTTTAGAATATTAAAAAAAAATCTCACGTACCCCTTGGCATACCTTCAAGTACCCCCAGGGGTACGCGTACCCCCATTTGAGAACCACTGTTCTAGATCACCATTTGTCCCAAAGTAGTTGCCATTGTCTCTCATGAAGTCTGCCATGATTAGTAGAAAAACAGCGAACAAAATTCCATCCAACCATCCATTTTCTTCGGATAAGCGGAAAAAGATGGATGAATGGATGGAATTTTGTTTTTCTTCAAGAACTTCATGAGAGACAGTCTGCCATGAGTAGTAGTAATAGTAGTGGTAGTATTAAGTAAATACAATAAAATAGTAGTCGTAATAGTAGTAGTAGTATTAATAAAATAAAATAAAATGATATTGGTAGTAGTAGTAATTCTTTGAATTCTATTGAACTCCTTGAAATAAATAAGCCGCTGTATGCTTAACATGATCCAAATACGTAAATATTAAATATTATTATGAATGTGCCTGTTACTACATTACATATATACTTACAGCGTGTATATAAAACATTGATAGAGATTTTTGGATGTTTTTTTGAGCACTTTATAGGCAGAATAGAGCAAATCCTATTACCTCCAATGCTAGCTGACTTTTGCTAGAGTTTATTTACGTGTTAGAATGCATAAAAAAAAAAATACATATGTGTTCTTGTCTCACATAGGGATTGTGAATGATAGACAAAATTCCAAAAAAGTGCAGTTTCCCTTTAAGTGTGTTTTAATGTAGTGATGTCACCCGGCCACTATCACAGACTACCAAAGGTATATTCTCCAAGCTGCTTCTCCGTAAAACACACCAGCAGCAGTTTCTACATATCATGGATGAATGTCCGCTGTTTACAAATTATTTTATAATTATCATTAAAAGTTATAATTTGCTTTTATGGACTCCTTCTGCTCCAGTGGGTGTAGTGTTAAAGTGCTATTCTCATACTGCTTTGCCAAGTTGGCTACACGCACACCTAGGCATTGTTTTACGATTATTTATTTCTTTAATTTATTGTATAGCATCTGCTTCTTCTTCTTAGCGGTGTCCTTCACACTCAGAGATCCCAATTTGAGAAAACAATCTTTTGTCTGTTTAGCTATCCATCTGCTGCTAGCAAATGAGACATACACTAAACGTATCATGGATTGGTCAGAACATATGTCAGCTGTCTGCCATCTTGCGGTAGTCATTTATCAAGACTGTAGAAGTGATGCCGTATCACTGTTTGGTTTTGTAAAAAATGATTGTGTGCAATAGGGTTGTAGGGATGACACTTGTAAGAAACATAGTTTATTTGTCGCCATGGAGGCGAGGATTGGTGACTTAGAAGTAGCTAAAACACTGCCGACTGCAGGGTGGCACTTCAGTTTGTATAGCATCAACACCATCGTTCTTCTGTCTCCACTCTGTGTCTGCTTTTAAGTGCTTTGTGCGTGTGCTTTGACTGGCATGCACCTCTGCTCGTATTACAAGCAATGTAACGACGGCACGCCGTCATGTCCATATAAAAAAAAAAAAAGGTACGGGTATTTTCAGAGGGCAGCACGGTGGAACAGGGGTTAGTGAATGTGCCTTACAATACGAAGGTCCTGAGTAGTCCTTAGTTCAATCCCGGGCTTGGGATCTTTCTGTGTGGAGTTTGCATGTCCTCCCCGTGACTGCGTGGGTTCCCTCCGGGTACTCCGGCTTCCTCCCACCTCCAAAGACATGCACCTGGGGATAGGTTGATTGGCAACACTAAATGGGCCCTAGTGTGTGAATGTGAGTGTGAATGTTGTCTGTTTATCTGTGTTGACCCTGCGATGAGGTGGCGACTTGTCCAGGGTGTACCCCGCCTTCTGCCCGTATGCAGCTGGGATAGGCTCCAGCACCCCCCGCAACCCCGAAAGGGACAAGCGGTAGAAAATGGATGGATGAATGGATGGGTATTTTCAGAGGCAGTATAGTAGCTATTTCAAATCATTAGTAAAATACAACCCTTGTGTGGGATCACTTTTCACAGATATAGTTTTTGTTGTGTTTAGCTCATTTAACATTAGCTTGGGAGGTATTGCAGCTGGTATTGTGAAATCAAGACTGATTTTGTGCATTGCGGATATTGAGTTGTTTGTTGTCGGCCTTGGTTCAACTACTGCATTTGTTAGTTGCTGATGGAAAATATATGCATTGACTTTAAAAAAAAAAAAAAAAGTTTTTTTTTTTATTTCATTCATTTAAAGTCAAACCAAAACAATCAAACTAACATTTAGAATAAATAATTAACAAAAAGGAGCAGAAAGAAGTAAAACTTATATCTGTCCCCATTCATAAAGTTCCAACATTTGTTGTTCAACTCAGAAGACTAGCTTATATATATATATATATATATATATATATATATATATATATATATATATATATATATATATATATATATATATATATATATATATATATATATACCGTATATATGTGTGTATGTATAACAATTCATAACATACAACAAAATAACCAAACATTAAAACAATAATCTAGTCCAAGTCTTATCTTTTCATCATCATGATTTTTACATTTGTTTTGAATACAGTCAGAGATGTATTTCACTGTCAGCATTGTTCCATAAAAACTAGCACTTTTGATTGAAATACTTCTTCGTAAATCGTGGTTCTGAAAAACAACCTTTTAAAGCAAACATTAAAATCATCACTATGTTCACTTTTAGTGGAAGTTACCACCACTGTGTTAAGAATGACACCAGCCTTACAGTGAAACTGAGCTTCCAATCTAACGCTCAGTAAGACATTAAAACCTTTAATTTAAGCGGAAAGGAAATAGCTTCTTACCTGTGCTGTCCCATTGAGATTTACAAACACAATTAGTTTTGTGTCATTAAAACCTCAACCAACAACCAGACAGATAGCGAGGTTCTTTTCTCAGGAATATTAGCCTCCTATGGAGCCCAAAATCATTTAATCAATGGTAGTATATTTTAAACGTAACATCAATGACTAAACCCAGCAGCTGTAATAAAACCTTTTCCTTGTGGCTGTAGTTCAGTGACTGTTACGACCACTCTTCTCTCTTGGCAGAGGTGTTATGATAACTTCCAGCTTTAAAAGACCAAGCGTCAGGCTGCTGATATCCAATTATAGTGCCTCTTACACACAATTCCAGGAGAAATGCTTATCATATTAGAAAAGGATTTAATGAAGGTTCAATGTCTGTTTCATTTTGAGCTGAATCAACCTGATTTGGATTTGTTTCATCTACATTGGCTTTTGTGAGTCAAACAGAACAAAGGAGTCAAATGAACCAGAAATGTGGCTCAGTTACTCATGTTTTTTCACTATTCCCTAATGGTCTTCTTAAAATCTATAATAGGGGTTTGATATACAAATATTCCAAAATCACATTTTCCAGGATAGAACTTTCAGAACAGTAAAGAAGCATATTGATTTCCCCTTCTGGACACTTTACAAGTGTGTGTCACATCGTACAACTACTGTACTTGCTAAACAAATACAGTCCAGTCCAGTCTTTGGCTAGTCATGGCTATTGAAAATACCAAGGAGAAACCACAGCCTAAAAAACCTCTTCCATCATTAGTCACCTGTTTACAAACAACTGGCCTTCCCAGTAAAATATGTACTGAGACAAAGACAAGTGGTTAAGAGCAACACAATGTGCTGTCATTTTTCAATGTCGATGGGGAACAGCCCGAGAATCCTAACATTTTTTCTGTATGTCGACCACAGTGGAACATGGTTGGACACCCTGGTTGTATGCCACGATGTATTATTCATATTTGTTGTATGTTGTTTTCAGTGGTGGGCAAGCTACTTGGAAAATGTAGTAAGCTAAGCTACAAGTTACTCTCGATTAAATTTAGCTAAGCTACAGGGAAAGCTATCTCCGGAGAATTGTAGCAAGATACACGGCAAAAGTAGCTTGCTACATCAGTTATATTTAACATAATTTATATCTATAGGTCCACATGTATAACATCAATGCTAATGTAACTGAGAGTGTACAAATGGACCAATGAGGATCCATTACTGTTAACTATCTGTCATTTAGCTACACCCTAAAACTACCTCTATGGGTCCCCACATCCCACTGTATGTATTTATTTAGTTTGCCTTTTCTTTGGCCCACCCCTATAATGTTATTAATTTTCTTTATTTACAGTAAAAAAAAAAAAAAACAGCATCTATCTATATCAGTGGTTCTCAAATGGGGGTACGCGTACCACTGGAGGTACTTGAAGGTATGCCAAGGGGTACGTGAGATTTTTTTTAAATATTCTAAAAATAGCAACAATTCAAAAATCCTTTATAAATATATTTATTGAATAATACTTCAACAAAATATGAATTTAAGTTCATAAACTCAGTGAAGCACAAGCTCAGGTTTCTCACTAAAATGTCTGTCAAAAAGAACTGTGAAAAGAAATGCAACAATGCAATATTCAGTGTTGACAGCTAGATTTTTTGTGGACATGTTCCATAAATATTGATGTTAAAGATTTCTTTTTTTGTGAAGAAATGTTTAGAATTAAGTTCATGAATCCAAATGGATCTCTATTACAATCCCCAAAGAGGGCACTTTAAGTTGATGATTACTTCTATGTGTAGAAATCTTTATTTATAATTGAATCCCTTGTTTTTATTTTTCAACAAGTTTTTAGTTATTTTTATATCTTTTTTTCCAAATAGTTCAAGAAAGACCACTACAAATGAGCAATATTTTGCACTGTTATACAATTTATTAAATCAGAAACTGATGACATAGTGCTTCTTTATCTCCTTTTTTCAACCAAAAATGCTTTGCTCTGATTAGGGGGTACTTGAATTAAAAAAAATGTTCACAGGCGGTACATCACTGAAAAAAGGTTGAGAACCACTGATCTATATCATGACAAAAAACAATGACTTGTGTCTTGTTTGGGAACAGTTGGTTATGGTTATGTGCAAGTAAAACTTTTCATGAACTCAATCACCAAAAATGATTCCCGGGCGCGGCACCGCTGCTGCCCACTGCTCCCCTCACCTCCCAGGGGGTGAACAAGGGGATGGGTCGAATGCAGAGGACAAATTTCACCACACCTAGTGTGTGTGTGACAATCATTGGTACTTTAACTTTAACTTTAATTTACCTTAATCTGTGATCTTAAATATGTGTTCAATGTATTAGATGAAGAGAGCAGTTTTGATTTTGGTTTACAGAGTGAACAACTAAAAACTAAGGTTTTCTCTAAACGCATACATTTGTCCAAATATGGCCAAGGACATGCAAGGTTTCCTGGATGTTGTCTTCATTACTAAAGGAAACATCTAATCTGTGGGAGAGAATCCCTCTGCCATTTTTAACTGTTTTTTTTGTTTTGTTTTAAATGTCAGCTTGAACGTCCCTCTGTCTCTGACTCCCTCGTTGTCATGTGACTGTTATGATTTTGCTTCCTAGTTTTGAACTCTTGTCCTTCACGCTACAATATTTCATTAACAAAACGCGGTAGTGATACTCTGACGCAAACATTTGTGTTTAAAAACACGGATTTCCGCATTTTCACAGACATTTCACATGCCTGCTTACTGGATCCAAAATGTACCCAAATATGACCTTAAAACTGAGCTATCTAACAAACCGTGATTATGGTGTACTGTTGTACCCCGAATTGTGTAGTAACCCACATTCTCCTGAAAACTTATTTTTAGCCCAGTCCTTGCAATGTAGTTTTACTATTTCCACAGAGCTGGAGTCAATATCTAGATTACATTATTTGGCAGTCAATTCCAGACGGCGCTGGTTTCCAAGGTGCCCTGTTTCATGTCATTACAAAAGCTCAGACTTTTCACATGGTGCCAACAACAGCAATGAAATGCATTCACATTATTCAGGAGGGGAGGTAACTCTGAAACCAATGGCATTCACTTTTTGCTGCCTCTAATTAAGCAGCGGTGATCTCAGAAATATGTGACCTTTAGTTCAAATCCCTTCAAGCTACCCTGAGTGTGATGGCAGTAATGGCTTCTATCACAGAAAAGACACAGAGCTGGAATGATGGTCTCTCTCACTAGTGATATTATGTTGCAAACAGAGTAGGAAGTATTGTGCTTGACTCCAATAGTCCCTTTGACAAAAATCTCACGTTCCCCTAACGTGAAGAAATGACAGCTGCGCTCACTGTATGTAAGCTTTGATAAATGCCTGCATGCTGCCAGGCAAATGGTACAGCTTATTAAAGATAAAACAGGCGAAAGCATTACCGTGTTTCTCTACATCCTTCAAAGGATCGACTCCAGGAGAGAGGATGAAGAACATGGGCGTTGCTGGACCTGACTCTTCAAAGGACGCAGCAAAGTCCAGAGATCTGCCAATCACGTACTTGGCCCCCAGTTTCTCCTCCGCAAAGTCTCTGAAGGGAGAATGAGACTCTTATCTGCAGCATTTTTTGCTACATTTGAAAGACAAGTTGGGTAACTCAGAAGTGTCAAAGAGTCTTCTAAGTTGGGATGGACAGCGACTTAAAGGCACACAGCAACATGAACACTCGTCATAACTGGACTGTCACATTTCTGGAGAAATGAATTCAAACATTACCATTTGTGTACTGCACTTTAAAACAATCTAACATGTAAACTCCAAATATGAATTTTTTAGCATTACAACTTAATAGGAGTGTAACGGTAGGACATTCAAAATCAGATATTCGGGATGAAACAATCTGCTAATTTTGTCATTTTACCTCAAAAATTTGAACTTTTATGGTAAAGAGAGATAGAAAATGTTAAAAATGCAAAAAAAAAAAAAAACATTAAATGAAGGTTATTAATTAATTTGTACTAATTAAAATGTTTTCCATCGTCCACCGTCAAACAAAAACGTATTCAGACCGCCACATATTAGTTATGTGTCCATGAATTATACATATGTGTCCTGTCCATTTAGGAAATTATTCCTAATCTTAACTCATTATGTGTATAAAAGACACCAAACCTCTCCACCACCTTTGGAAAGACCCAAGTGGGTAAAAGGGCCTCAACATTATAAACCTGCACCCAACTGAAATACAAACCCCGTTTCCTTATGAGTTGGGAAATTGTGTTAAATGTAAATATAAACGGAATACAATGATTTGCAAATCATTTTCAACCCATATTCAGTTGAATATGCTAAGAAGACAACATATTTGATGTTCAAACTGATAAACATTTTTTTTTTGCAAATAATCATTAACTTTAGAATTTGATGCCAGCAACACGTGACAAAGAAGTTGGGAAATAAATACTGATAAAGTTGAGGAATGCTCATCAAACACTTATTTGGAACATCCCACAGGTGTGCAGGCTAATTGGGAACAGGTGGGTGCCATGATTGGGTATAAAAACAGCTTCCCAAAAAGAGCTCAGTCTTTCACAAGAAAGGATGGGGCGAGGTACACCTCTTTGTCCACAACTGCGTGAGCAAATAGTCAAACAGTTTAAGAACAACGTTTCTCAAAGTGCAATTGCAAGACATTTAGGGATTTCAACATCTACGGTCCATAATATCATCAAAAGGTTCAGAGAATCTGGAGAAATCACTCCACGTAAGCGGCATGGCCGGAAACCAACATTGAATGACCGTGACCTTCGATCCCTCAGACGGCACTGTATCAAAAACCAACCTCAATCTCCAAAGGAAATCACCACATGGGCTCAGGAACACTTTAGAAAACCACTGTCACTAAATACAGTTGGTCGCTACATCTGTAAGTGCAAGTTAAAGCTCTACTATGCAAAGCGAAAGCCATTTATCAACAACATCCAGAAACGCCGCCGGCTTCTCTGGGCCCGAGATCATCTAAGATGGACTCATGCAAAGTGGAAAAGTGTTCTGTGGTCTGACGAGTCCACATTTCAAATTATTTTTGGAAATATTCGACATTGTGCCATCCGGACCAAAGGGGAAGCGAACCATCCAGACTGTTATCGACGCAAAGATCAAAAGCCAGCATCTGTGATGGTATGGGGGTGCATTAGTGCCTAAGGCATGGGTAACTTACACATCTGTGAAGGCACCATTAATGCTGAAAGGTACATACAGGTTTTAGAACAACATATGCTGCCATCTAAGCGCCGTCTTTTTCAAGGACGCCCCTGCTTATTTCAGCAAGACAATGCCAAGCCACATTCAGCACGTGTTACAACAGCGTGGCTTCGAAAAAAAGAGTGCGGGTACTTTCCTGGCCCGCCTGCAGTCCAGACCTATCTCCCATCGAAAATGTGTGGCGCAATATGAAGCGTAAAATAGCGGAGACCCCGGACTTTTGAACGACTGAAGCTCTACATAAAACAAGAATGGGAAAGAATTCCACTTTCAAAGCTTCAACAATTAGTTTCTTTAGTTCCCAATCGTTTATTGAGTGTTGTTAAAAGAAAAGGTGATGTAACACAGTGGTAAACATGCCCTTTCCCAACTACTTTGGCACGTGTTGCAGCCATGAAATTCTAAGTTAATTATTATTTGCAAAAAATAAAATAAAGTTTAGGAGTTTGAACACCAAATATCTTGTCTTTGTAGTGCATTCAATTGAATATGGGTTGAAAAGGATTTGCAAATCATTGTATTCCGTTTCTATTTACATCTAACACAATTTCCCAACTCATATGGAAACGGGGTTTGTAGACAACAAAATCATCAACAAGAAGCTTGGTACAAAAAAACCAAACAAAATTGGTGCGGTAAATCCTAAATAAAAGAAAAACAACATAATAGTAAAATACCCTCACTTTGGAGCTGCATGCAATATTTCAGTTAGTGGGGTAAGGATAGTTGAGTGAAAGGTGCTGGCTAATGAGGGAAAAGAAGTTAGGACCACACTGACCAAGAAAAGTAGTAGTAGCACACTTTTCTATAATGGATTAAGATCCTCCAGTGGCCGCAAGATCTCCGTGCTCAAAAAGACACATGTACAGGCCCGTCTGAAGGCTGACAATAAACATTAGAATGATTCAAACAAGCCTTGGGGAAATTTGGCAAGATCAAAATTAAGCTCTTTGGCATCAAGTGGACTTTATGTGTTTGGAAGCAGAGAATTTGAGGTGCCTTTAGTGTTTTTTTTCAGTGACCAAAATCCCTACTGAGATAAACTTAAACGTGGACAATTACAACCCCTTAAAAATATGGAATCATCATTGTTTAATTTTGTTGAAAGAAACAGATAACAGACATGACTGATGCTGATTTTTTAGATCAAGCAGAGTGACAACATTTTAGAATCACTCAATTCTGTGGAAGAAAAATATGGAATTACTAAATTCTGAGAAAATGTTCTTGTAATTATGAAAAGAAAACAAAAAACACTAGCCTCTAGTACTTACAGTAGTTGCCCTAACTCTGGCTTTAATAACCGCTTGCAGTCGTGGACTCAACGAGTGATGAACAGTACTCTTCATCAATCTTGTTCCAACTTTCTCTGACTGCTGTTGTCAGGTCAGCTTTGCAGGTTGAAGTCTTGTCATGGACAATTTTTATCACCATAGATTTTCAATTATTTGACATTGAAATTGACTTTATGTATCTTTCTTCAAGGAAAGTCTTCAGTTTTTGCTTGATAGTGATATTGAAAATGATCATCATCTCTATACTTTCAATTGATGGAATAAGAGAAGTGTCCAAAATGTCGATGTAAATTTGTGCATTTATTAAAGATGTCATGACAGCCATCTCCCAAGTGACATTACCTGACATACAGCCCTATATCAACAATAACTGTGGAAATGTGCATGTTTTCTACAGGCAGTCGTCTTTATAAATCTCATTGGAACGGCACATCACCTTGCCCAATACAGATTTGCGATGAACCACTGAAAATGACTTTTATCCAGTCATACGTAGTCCACGATTGCTTTTCCTTAGCCCATTGGAAACTTGTTATTTTCTGTTTAGTTAATGGTAGCTTTCGTTTAGCTTTTCTGTATTTAAATCCCATTTCCCTTTGGCGGTTTCTTAGAGTTTGGTCATTTCAGTTCCCGCCACTTTATGCATTTGTTTTGTTGTACATTTTCTGTTTTCAAGACATATTGCTTTCAGTTTTCTGCCTTGACACTTTGATGTTTATTTCAGTCTACCAGTAAACCTGACCTTTACAACCTTCCCATGTTGTTTGTACTTCGCCCAGATTTTAGACACAGCTGACTGTGAACAACCCACATATTTTACAACTTTGCATGATGATTTACCATCTGTTGTGGAGGATTCATGATTTGTGTTAATCCACCTGGGGCAACAACTCCCTAAGGAGTGAACACTATTTTTAACTGCAGACTTATGATCAGATATGACCTGATGCAGGTGTTAGCCTTGAAAATTGTAATGTAAATGAAAATTTACAGGATGATTCTATATATTTTTTTCTCTCAGTAATTAAGGATTCCATAGTTTCCATTGCATTTAGAAGTTTAATTAATGTATCTGTAAGCCATTATCTGGCAAACAAAGAAATGAAGGCTTGAAATATTTAACTATGTGTGATGAATCCATGTAACACATAGGCCTTTCTGAAATGAGTGACAGTAAAATATTGAACTTTTTGAGGTTAATATTTTTCTTAATATGTTTATATGTTATGAAAAAACTGTTTGACAAGTTAAATCAATCTGGGAGACTCTGTTGGCCCTGACTGAGTATTATGTCTCTGGTAATGCAATACCACAGACGCAATAAGTTGTGTCATTTATTTTTAATTGTAATTTAATTTGGTAGATGGAGCTGATGACCCTCTGCAAGGAAGGTGGCTGTTGCTTACTATGCAAACAACTCTTCTACTCTAAGTAATCATCTTAACTATTCTACTGGAAGTAATCATAGTAATCATAATCAGTGTTCTGAAATTATAGTTTCTTGTTACACTACCAAAATGGTAATGTAATTACTAACGGAGTTACTCTTTAATAAATGTAATTGATTACTAGGTAATTTATACTTATCTTAGAAAATACTTCAAACATCTGCCATATGCATTTGAGAGATGTTTTATTGAAAAGCACAGTGTGCGTAGTCTGTTTTTAAAAAGGCGGGGCCTGATGCTTAGTGTCATGTGACGTCATCGAGGGTTTCATCGGAGCTGTGTTTTTAGCTTTAGCAGTTAACAGCGCACTTTGTCGGCTTTGACGCCAGCTCTTTTGAATTGTTTCACCGGATTGTGTTACCTCTGCTTAATAAAGAGATTGAATGTGCTTGGATGGCTGTCATATCTTCTTATCAACAAACGGGGTATATTATAGATGGCAAGTTTGTCACTTCAATCATTGATTTGTTGTGTGGTATTCCCATAGTCAGGCTCGGCCCTAACCAATCTGGCGCCCTAGGCAAGATTTTAGGTGGCACCCCCCCCACATCGGCAGTGAAGTGTATATACTCACAAGAAACCGAATAGCTTTGTCTTT
This sequence comes from Nerophis lumbriciformis, assembly GCF_033978685.3. Lineage (NCBI taxonomy): Eukaryota > Metazoa > Chordata > Actinopteri > Syngnathiformes > Syngnathidae > Nerophis > Nerophis lumbriciformis. Next base: position 22,993,004 of record NC_084558.2, on the reverse strand, counting down.
GACCTTTTTTTTTTACTTACAACTATACCTAATATATAAAGGGGTGGACAAGTGACTATTACCTGCAGGGCAAACATTAGCTAACCAGAAAGCAATAACAATGTAAACAAAAAACACCTGCTTAAAAGATCTAATACAAGGAATGTAAGGTGGGAGTACTGTAATTACCTAACGTTACATTATTATTTTCCATAACAATTTAGCCCACTCCACAATATTAACCCGACGTTAAAACAGAACTAGCTATAGGCGAGGGCGGACCTACGTCACTTCCGCCTGTCAATCCCCTAGCAACGCGGTCGCCATATTGAATTCGTTGAAAACAAACCAGCTCACAGCGAACACAGCATTGACAGAAAAGGCATTTAACGAGGTTTCACGGCATTTTAAACTGTTCTAAATGGCGTATGATTATGTAAATAGTTTTTCCAGTGAGGCTAGGTTAAGATACGAGTTAAAATGTTCTGTAGTTGGATTAAACGACTGCCCTTACCGCCTTCCAGCAGATGCGTGGACTGATAATCCTACACAATGGCCGGACATAGAATTTGGAAATCTTTATGTCTACCTCACAAGCGCACCAGGTCGGTTGTTAGCTTCGGTTGTTATATAACGAATCAATCACATAAAAATTGTTAAATCACCCAAGGTATGTTGATAAATGATAATAAGGATGACACGGTGGCTACCAGTATCTGTATATTTATTATATCTGTAGAGAGCTCATTCAAATTCAGTTCAGTATTATGATTTATTATTTGCTGAATTACTGGAAATAGCCTTTATACCGTATGTTATTGTTGTGCAACAACAACAACTTCAGCTGTCGAACGTTATTCAGTAAAAATTCAACGGGTTCAACATTAGCATGGACGGTATAGCCAAGTTGTGGTTAAGAAGGTGGATTTTTGTTCCTTATATTTACCAGAAACGAAGTGATCCGAACACACGACCCGGGATTTTGGGGGACTCCAGTGAGAACCGTCCTCGTTTTCTCGGTGTAAAGCTGCGAGCCTTTTGTCTCGTCTCTGTGGGCTTTTAGCACGCTTTGGCAGAACAAAATACGACCTTTGTTTTCCCTGTTTCCAGTTGTGGTTTGCACAACCAAAAACAACACAGTTTTTTGGCATTTTGGAGGCAGAATGACAGGTTTAATCAGCGCAGGTCGACAGGTTAAAGAGTAATGGCGACGGTTTGTTTTCAACGCCAGTCAGGTTGCTATGGCTCGAAGAACCCGTACGTAGCTCAGTTGCCCGGATGTCGGCCCTGCCCTATTTATTGATTAGCAATTGCCGAATCATGTAACATTAGCTTAATGCTAAAAAGCCAGGTTACTATCACATTCTGTAACAGACCAATAATTTCATGTAGGCTAACGTTACCTACCTGCTACCTCTGTCTTTTCTCGTTTCTACTCCTCTTCTTTTCTCTTTTTTCTTCCTTGGGCACCTGACAGTTTTGGCCGTTTTGACATCTTGTGTTGATTTTTTGATGTGGTGACGTCCAAAAAGAGTCATGATACGGGAAGGGAGGGGGCGCACCGTGCGAGGGAGGGGGGGGGCGTAATGTTGTAACAAATAATATTTCTATTAAATAGGCTTTACTTTGCATTTTAATTAACGTGGGATTATTTTTTGTATTTAGAAATAATAGTACCAACTTTTTTTTTTTTTTCTCCAACATTTGTGGCACTGGCGTGGCGCCCCCTGATGGACGGCGCCCTTAGCATTTGCCTATACGGCCTATGCCACGGGCCGGCCCTGCCCATAGTGTACGTTTGCGTATGTTGTTTTCTGCTGTGTCACAGTGTGATGGAGCCTCTTCCTATTTGATATAAAGTTCATTTTAGTGCGCTGCTGCTTGTTGCTTTCACTCATAACAAGATATTTCCTGCATTGAACTTGCTGCACTTATGACGCGTTCTAGTTGCCGTCATAAAACCACATCAAAAGTAGCGTTGTAACGGACATAAATGTAATTAATTCGATTACTCGTTACTAGTAAAAGTAACACTGTTATTATATAACGTCGTTATTATATTAAGTTAAGTTAAAGTACCGATGATTGCACACACACACTAGGTGTGGCGAAATTATTCATTATGCATTTGACCCATCACCCTTGATCATATAATGCCGTTATTATGAACACTGATTATAATAACCCCTTTCTAAGGGGCAGTATGGATCAGGTGGCCATCTCCGAACCTGATGGTTTGAGTTCAGCCTTAAGTCCTCCATGACCATGTTCAAGTATCCTGGGAAAGACGCTCCAGATGTTGCGTCAGGTTAATGAGGTAAGAGTGGAAAAGTATTTTAAGTACCAAGAAAGTAGTACAATGCTATACAAACTAAAACCATTGACCATGTATTCTGTTTCAAAGTGTTTTAGAACAATGTGCACAGCCAACTCAGCAAATGGCCTGCCCACTAGAACTCGCTTTTCTGCCTGTGACCTAACGGAGGACAGAGGAGCCTATAGCCATTGGAGAGAAAAACCTCACACTCTGAAACTAATACAGGTATCAGTGACATTTTTCAACTTACAGTCTAGTTTTGTCTCTAGGCGTTAAGTCCTTGACAAGGTCTGAAAATGTGCAAAGTCTAATGACAATGTCGACTGAAAGCACTAGGTCGAATAACTGGTCAAAGCTGAAATGCAAATTTGATTAGCAGGTAGCATCATGTGGGGTGCTGTGCAGGATAAAAGCAGAAAAGCTCTGTGCCTTAATGTTGCTCAGAAGATAAGTGACTACAGACATGCATGCATAACTTTGAACTTGTGTACATTCGCTCACAAGGCAGGAGAGTATAAACCATTTTCCAGTTACATTTGACCTTTTTCCCCTTTTTCCATATGCCTCCAATGACTGGAAAATTGGTCAATCATTTTTCAGGTTTTCCAGGACATGCGGGGACCTTGAATTGTGTCCTTTAGCTCTAGCTGAGTTGTTGGTGTGCAGTAAAGCTATGAGCTACAAATGGATTGGCAGTTAAAGGTAAGCACAGGCAGGGGTTTAAAGTTCGAGCCAATGTTAAAGCAGTTTCACCTTTACTCTGTGACCCAGCACAAATCAGTAAAATACCTCACAGATCAGAGAGCAAAGGCCAAGTGATGATTCCACTTCTCACCTCACAGCATATGTCATGCGGTCGGGTCGCAGGGCCCTCATTATGCACAGCTTCTGAAGAGGGGTTTTGTTCTTCCACTCCTGCGGGAATTTTTCTTTTTCCGGACACTCAGACTCTACAAATTTCTTCCAGCGTTTGGCCGAGCCCTCAATGTCTCGGTCCAGGTTCTTGAACTCATCCATGGAGCACAAGGACTGGTAGGTGAGACAGGGAACGGGAAGAAAAGCAAAATATTAAGTGACTTATTCTCAGAAAACACTATACACTATTCATTTGTGGAAATAATTAATAATAAGGTGATTAAGTAAGTTTACCCCCTTACAAAAATATGAACAGTCTATGTTTTTTATGGTTGGTTTATTTTTACAAAAATAGACAGAAGTAAAAAACAAAGGAAATCTAAAAAAAATATATTCAAATAAAGGTTATTAATTAATTTGTATCTGATTGGAGGAAACACGTGTGTGACCTCTACCATTGTACAGTATAAGACACATTACAAAATACACAACATGATGTTTTTTATTTAGTCAAATGCAAAATTAAAAATTAAAATTTGGGTGTGGCTGTTACATTGTGATCTTTTACAGTGGTCATAAAATGGCAAATTGTCTTTTTAGACTTTTGTACTTTAAAGCGAACTAAAAAAACGAATTTACTTTCTATAAGGAACGTTTGACAAGCATAATTGAGGTGGAAGGATTGCAATACAGTAGGTTACAATGAGCGCGTCGATTTGTCTCACTGTTTTTTGGCCAAATTCCCCCTGCTTCCACTCACACACAGACACACGCACACACACGTATTGTAGAAGAGTGATAGCAATGCAGTGTTATTTGCTGCAAATTTGTGTGGATGATAGTCAAACCCTCTCACCCCCAAAGCTGTGGCCCTGGGGGAAACAATGACGTGTATAACTTACATGACAAAAAGTTGTTTTCATTATATTTTCAATATTCATTTATTATATATGGTACTGCCACAAACAAATGCACACTCCAATTAAAAGATGACGCAGGGAGACACAAACCGTGTGTATGTTGATTGTTAAGTACCATAAGTCCTCTCACTAGGGACCATTAATACAGTGGAATAAGAAGTAAAGGAATTTATGGAGAGGCGGCATCAATATGTTAATAAAAATGGTTTATAATCAGGCAATCTGTTTTCAACACAAGTACTTAAAAACAAAGCACAGATGAAAAGGTTCTCAAGGGATTCCATGTCTGCTATCATCATCAAAAAACCCAATCAGAGCATCAAGTTCAAGAGACAAAATTCCATTAGCAAGTGCTTAGGCTTCCATGCTAGACTGAGTATATAGGAGAAAAGGTGGTTTCCAATGCCACAAAGTTTAGTTTAGGTTAAATGGACCCTATCCTGCTCATTTAAGGGGCTTTTAAAATGATATTAGATCTCAGTGGAGTACTATAGTAAGTTTATTTAAATAAAATACTCTTCTAATTCTCAAGGTTGGGTACAGGGCAAGTCTGCATTTTTCTCTTTGTAGCCGAAATGCTTGGATAGTTGCTCCAGAGCTGCATTGAGACGCCCCCTCAACAGATTACATGTTAATGGTTATCAGCGAACAGCAAAGAGGAATTGGATATTGGACATAAGTGGATGAATATTTGGGGAATCCTGCAACAAACTGTACTTGGTTCACAAAACAGCTGTCCCTGCGAGCACACATTGTGACAATGAAGTAAGTCTTTTGATTACTTGAAAACATAAAATATTCCCATTCCTACCTTAACTCCCATTTGCATAAACAATTTTTACTTCCAAAAAAACCCCACTTACTGGCGACTATTCTTAAGAACAAGTTTCAAATGATATTGAGTAGCAAGTTGCCATTGGGCACTTGGCAAGTTGTCATTCCCGGATTTATTAAAGTTGTGACAAAAGATATCTACAAGATATTGTGGACATCTTGTGTCTGGTCTGGTACCTGACTTTTCTCAAGATTTAGGTGCGGCATAACATGAAACTAAGGATAACTTAAAAAATACATCTACCCTAAAAATATGTCCTTTCCACATGTAGGATTAGAGTACAAAATGGTATACATATTCATCGTTGGAAGAAGTTGAACTTGTTAGATACGGCTCTTTTAACAGACTATGGGGGGTCTGTCTTCGTCCAGCTCCTCCCAAGGGATCTCGAGGCGTTTCCAGGCCAGCTGAGAGACATAGTCCCCTCAACATGTCCTGGGTCTTCCTCGTGGCCTCCTGCCAGTCGGACGTGCCCTAAACACCTCCCAAGGAAGCGATCAGGGGGCATCCTTACCAGATACTATGGTACATTTTTAGTCTACTTTATACCTTTTGTTTCCGCCCTCTTTTTGTTCCCCTGTGTGCATTATCCTTTCCATCCTTTACCTTTCAATCCTTTGTAACTGAGCTACTGTGTGGAATAATTTCCCTTGTCGATCAATAAAGTTTGTCTAAGTGTATAAGTCTAAGATGCCGGAAAAACCTCATCTGGCTCCTCTCGATGTGGAGGAGCAGCGGCTTTTCTCTGAGCTCCTCCCGAATGACAGAGCGTCTCATCCTATCTCTATAGGCCTACTGAAACCCATTACTACCGACCAAGCAGTCTGATAGTTTATATATCAATGATGAAATCTTAACATTGCAACACATGCCAATACGGCCGGGTTAGTTTACTAAAGTGCAATTTTAAATTTCGCGCGACATATCCTGCTGAAAACGTCTCGGTATGATAACGTCAGCGCGTGACGTCGCGGATTGTAGAGGACATTTTGAGACAGCATGGTGGCCAGCTATTAAGTCGTCTGTTTCATCACAAAATTCCACAGTATTCTGGACATCTGTGTTGGTGAATCTTTTGCAATTTGTTCAATGAACAATGGAGACAGCAAAGAAGAAAGCTGTAGGAGGGAAGCGGTGTATTGCGGCCGACTTCAGCAACACAAACACGGCCGGTGTTTCATTGTTTACATTCCCGAAAGATGACAGTCAATCTTTACCATTGGCCTGTGGAGAACTGGGACAACAGAGACTCTAACCAGGAGGACTTTGAGTTGGATGCGCAGACACGGTACCGTGAGTACGCTTCCAAACATTTGATCGCTTGCCCGTATGTGCGTGCCGCTATGTGCATGTCACGTACGTAACTTTGGGGAAATATATGTGCTGTATAAACTTTGGGGAGGTGAACGGTACTTTGGGCTGTGGGATTGAGTGTGTTGTGCAGGTGTTTGAGTTGTATTGGCGGGTTATATGGACGGGAGGGGGGAGGTGTTTGTTATGCAGGATTCATTTGTGGCATATTAAATATAAGCCTGGTTGTGTTGTGGCTAATAGAGTATATATATGTCTTGTGTTTATTTACTGTTTTAGTCATTCCCAGCTGAATATCAGGTCCCACCCGCCTCTCACAGCATCTTCCCTATCTGAATCGCTCCCACTGCCCTCTAGTCCTTCACTCTCACTTTCCTCATCCACAAATCTTTCATCTTTGCTCAAATTAATGGGGAAATTGTCGCTTTCTCGGTCCGAATCGCTCTCGCTGCTGGTGGCCATGATTGTAAACAATGTGCAGATGTGAGGAGCTCCACAACCTGTGACGTCACGCTACTCGTCTGCTACTTCCGGTAGAGGCAAGGCTTTTTTATCAGCGACCAAAAGTTGTGAACTTTATCGTCGATGTTCTCTACTAAATCCTTTCAGCAAAAATATGGCAATATCGCGAAATGATCAAGTACGACACATAGAATGGACCTGCTATCCCCGTTTAAATAAGAAAATCGCATTTCAGTAGGCCTTTAAGGGAGAGCTGCGCCAGATCCGCAAGATCTCCTCCCCCTCCACCCTTTTTCCGGGCGAGGTGCTGATTCTCATCCCAGTCGCTTCACAATCGGGTGTAAACCGATCCAGTGAGAGCTGAAGATCATAGCCAGATGAAGCCAGCAGGACCAAATCTTCTGCAAAAAGCAGAGACCTAATCCTGCAGCCACCAAATCGGATTCCCTCAATGCCCTGACTGCGCCTAGAAATTCTGTCCATAAAAGTTATGAACAGAACCGGCGACAAAGGGCAGCCCTGGTTTGCAAAATACAACCCTTTGCACTCAAACATCATATAAGGAATTTTGAAATCTGCTCAGCAACACAACAGCAGTAGATTAGAAACACAAAATAGTCAATATTATTTAGAGTATGGATGATGGGATTGCAAAGTTCACAAATTTCGGTGCACCTTACAAATGGCCCTAAAAGGGCGTGTCTTCATGACAGCCATGAAGCAAAGTGTAAAAGAAACAGCGAAGAGGGGGGAGTGATAATAATGATTTCCACCAAAGGAAATTACATTGTGAGCCCAGACGATATGAACAATAGCATCTGGGTTTAAGCAACTAGGATAGTGACATTTTTGTCACACACACAACAGACAGTACATTGACAGTGCAGATATTAGTCTGTCACAATATCCAATTAAATTTGATGTGCCTGTGTCAATCAATCATACTTGGACCAAAATAAACATGCGTCCATGTACTGTATCTCATGGTACCTTGATCCCTCCCCAGGAGTGACTGGACAGGAAATCCACTGGTGATGTTACACCAGGCAGGACAGGGTATCTCAGAAGAAAATCCAGCTCAGCAGGATTTATCTCTCTATTCATCAATAAAATCTGCAGACATGACAAAGAAAAGTGCTTTTTTTAAGTTGATTTGAAACAAACAGGATCTTAGGAGCGTCCAAGTTGTAGGAATAAAACCAGGCTTTTTTTCCTACCTGGAAAGCAAGCTGAGCAATGTATGTGATCTTGTCACACTCAAACAAGCCTCTGGTTGTGTACTGGAAAACTGAGGACGTGATATTTTCAATTAAATTGGACACCCGCTGCTTCAGATCCTCGTCGGCTTCAGCCTTCAGAACTGCCTTCTGGAAAACGACACTGAAAGCCTGCAATGCACAGGACAGTGAAGATCAGCACAATGTACAAGATCAAATAAGTTAGGCGTATCTTTTGCTGATGTGAAGTTACTTTTGTCAAATTCTACATTTAATTTCAATCAATTAGAATTAGTACCGTATTTTTCGGATTATAAGTCGCAGTTTTTTTCATAGTTTGGCCGGGCTCCAGTGCGATTTATATGTTTTTTTCCTTCTTTATTATGCATTTTCGGCAGGTGCGACTTATACTCCGGTGCGATTTATACTCCGAAAAATACGGTATTTTACCACAGACATTATAAATAAATGTTTGACATTGTCTTGGCAATAGGAAATAATTAATTAATTGCATAAAAATCGGGGCAAAATGGGGAATACATGATCTCATGATGTTTTCTAGGGATGTCAAACAGATGTGATTAATCACAAAAAATATTCAATTAATTATGTATAAATGTAGATTAATCGCACAATTTATTATTTACCTTAAAGTGGCCAACTTTTTTTACCTATTGGTACCTGCTGTTGTGTATTTGGGATCTGTATAAGTCCCGAAAATGTGATATCAAAACAATGGAGGCAGTGAAGATATTTAAAAAACAATTTTGCCTTCCTTCCTACTTCTGCCAAACGACTACTTTGGAATTTGCTCCTTTTGTGACGTGGTGCCACATGTGACGTCAGCAGATATATCCTTATATGGTATACATTTACCCAGAGTGCCTTGCACGCATCTGCCATAGTAGTCCGATCACTCAGCTAAAGCCTCCTTCTTTTTCGCTATCCTCTTGTTGTGAGGCAGACTGGATTGTGCATGGACATGCATCCTCCGCTGTTGACATTTCTAATATAAAGTAGCGTACAGTACAAACCTATATGTGTCAGTAGACTAAAAACTACAACAAAGTAGGCGCGGCGATGACACAGTTGAAGTGGGGGCACGTAAATAAACAAAACGGCGCATTCTGAAGAAACGGTCAGAAAGCTGCTTGAAAACCGTCTGTAAAACATAATCTATGCAACATTTTGACCAAAGAACCACTGTTACATGTTGTATAGACCACAAGGAAGTGTTTTAAATGTAGAAAAAAATCATAATATGACCCTATTAAAACAGCTATAGGTTAACTAAAATGTGGTGCGTGTCGCTAAATGGTCAAATGTCTATATGGTGGGACTTAAAAAAACAAGGTAAACTGCATAATGTATATTGTGTCACGACAAGGACTATGAAGTGGTTTGTTTTCCCGAGATGCATAAGAATTGGACCGGACATGGCGTGAAGTTGAATACATGATTTAATAATAGACTATAAAAAGTATAAACAAAAGGCGCGCACAAGGCGGGGAACAAACTTGGCTAATAAAACAAAACTAGCACAAAAGCAGAACTATGGAAAAAAGGAACAAACAAAAGGCGCTCACAGCGGAGGTACAAAACAGTGGCTTGAATAAACAAAAAACCTACGTGGCAAGAAAAGAGCAGCATGAACTATGATCTGGACAGAGTAAGCAGCGTGTCAAGAGTGCAGAGCATGAATGTGATGTCGCCAGGCCGACCAACAGAAAATGACAGGCTTAAATAGTCATGTGGTGATTAAAAACAGGTGCGTGAGTTCAAATGAATCAGGTGCGTGAGTCGTGAGGAGTCATGGAAACAAAACAGGGAGTGAAAAAACAGGAACTGACAGAGTGCAAAAACCAAACAGAACATAGCCAAACTAAACATGATCACCAAGGCATGACATATTGCAGCGATTGAATTCTCTAATTGAAGCACAACACGTTTCAAATACCATCGAGAAACAAAACATGTTTTTGAGGCAGCCGCTAGCAAGAACGCTAGCAGCATGTCTACAACAGGCGGTGGATGACAAACAACTCTTTCGGAGAATACCCTTGGCAATGTTGTCAACAAATCAATCACAGATAGGTTAAGCAACGCTTTTGTAGCAACTGTGATTATAGTGGTTAATATCAAATTCAAAAGGTGTGATTAATCTGATTTGAAAAATTAATCGTTTGACAGCACTATCTCTTTCCTATAGTCAATATGATCCCACTTATTTTGTCAGCTTGAATGTTACATTGCTAATTAGAAACATAGATGTTTGTCTATTCCAGCTTCTACATTTATTCTTAATTATAACAAAAAGAGTATTGCAGGGTTTCCCCTTAATGTATCTGATCGTGGTGGTGCTCCACGGCAACATATTAGCTGCCACGTCATAAAAATGTGTTTTTTTTTTTTTACATGAAAACAAAAAGTGATAATGTACTGTAGCGTCTGTACTGTAGTAATTATCCATCCATCCATCCATCTTCTTATCCGAGGTCGGGTCGCGGGGGCAGCAGCTTAAGCAGGGAAGCCCAGACTTCCCTCTCCCCAGCCACTTCGTCCAGCTCCTCCCGGGGGATCCCGAGGCGTTCCCAGGCCAGCCGGGAGAGATAGTCTTCCCAGCGTGTCCTGGGTCTTCCCCGTGGCCTCCTACCGGTCGGACATGCCCGAAACACCTTCCTAGGGAGGCGTTCGGGTGGCATCCTGACCAGATGCCCGAACCACCTCATCTGGCTCCTCTCGATGTGGAGGAGCAGCGGCTTTACTTTGAGCTCCCCCCGAATGACAGAGCTTCTCACCCTATCTCTAAGGGAGAGCACCGCCACTCGGCGGAGGAAACTCATTTCGGCCGCTTGTACCCGTGATCTTGTCCTTTCGGTCATGACCCAAAGCTCATGACCATAGGTGAGGATGGGAACGTAGATCGACCGGTAAATCGAGAGCTTTGCCTTCCGGCTCAGCTCCTTCTTCACCACAACGGATCGATACAGCGTCCGCATTACTGAAGATGCCGCACCGATCCGCCTGTCGATCTCACGATCCACTCTTCCCCCACTCGTGAACAAGACTCCGAGGTACTTGAACTCCTCCACTTGGGGCAAGATCTCCTCCCCAACCCGGAGATGGCACTCCACCCTTTTCCGGGAGAGAACCATGGACTCGGACTTGGAGGTGCTGATTCCCATCCCAGTCGCTTCACACTCGGCTGCGAACCGATCCAGCGAGAGCTGAAGATCTTGGCCAGAGGAAGCCATCAGGACCACATCATCTGCAAATAGCAGAGACCTAATCCTGCAGCCACCAAACCAGATCCCCTCAACGCCCTGACTGCGTCTAGAAATTCTGTCCATAAAGGTTATGAACAGAATCGGTGACAAAGGGCAGCCTTGGCGGAGTCCAACCCTCACTGGAAACGTGTCCGACTTACTGCCGGCAATGCGGACCAAGCTCTGGCACTGATTATACAGGGAGCGAACTGCCACAATAAGACAGTCCGTTACCCCATACTCTCTGAGCACTCCCCACAGGACTTCCCGGGGTACACGGTCGAATGCCTTCTCGAAGTCCACAAAGCACATGTAGACTGGTTGATGTAGTAATTATGTACCGTATTTTTCGGAGTATAAGTCGCACCGGAGTATAAGTCGCACCTGCCGAAAATGCATAATAAAGAAGGAAAAAAACATATATAAGTCGCACTGGAGTATAAGTCGCATTTTTGGGGGAAATGTATTTGATAAAAGCCAACACCAAGAATAGACATTTGAAAGGCAATTTAAAATAAATAAAGAATAGTGAACAACAGGCTGAATAAGTGTACGTTATATGAGGCATAAATAACCAACTGAGAAGGTGCCTGGTATGTTAACGTAACATATTATGGTAAGAGTAATTCAAATAACTATAACATACAGAACATGCTATACGTTTACCAAACAATCTGTCACTCCTAATTGCTAAATCCCATGAAATCTTATACGTCTAGTCTCTTACGTGAATGAGCTAAATAATATTATTTGATATTTTACGGTAATGTGTTAATAATTTCACACATAAGTCGCTCCTGAGTATAAGTCGCACCCCCGGCCAAACTCGGAAAAAAACTGCGACTTATAGTCCGAAAAATACGGTACTATAAGACATACAAAGTCTGATCCTTTTTTAGCTTTTACTGCCAATATTAATGCTAACAACGAGCCCAATTCCAACAAGTATTTCCTCCGTGCACATGTCTTCGTGTTTCACTCCCAGACATACAACACTTCTTCATTCTCCGCTGACATGGTGTGTTCACAGACCATGGTAAAAATGAACATCATAACACACTAACATACACATTAACACCAGCAGGTAGTTACAGTATGAATGGATATATGTAGTTTATTATTTACGCACTATTGACTAAAATTTGGAAGAAAAAAAACATCCGGAACAGCGCTACCAAAACCGGATGCTGTGATGCCGTAAGCCATACGTACGGGATTGTCTGGATCGGAAGCAGCATGTCCGTGATGTGGACGTACTTCATGTATTTAAGATACACCTGCTAACAGCCATCTACAAAATTGAAGCAACGCAGCTCGCTTTCTGTGGCGGACATGGAGCGACAGAAGGAGAGAGTCTTTGAACACGAGTACAGTACAATAACACCAGAAATAAATGCTAAATTTGTTGCTAGTCATTTTTAATGAAGAAAAAGAGACAACAAGGATAGGAAAAAATCTCTATAAAAAGAAAAACATCTCAACAAAGTACATTGTACAATAAGCAGCAACAATTCAAAAGTAGAGCAAAATGATACTATGTAAGAAAACATATATTTTAGACAATGAATTGACCTTTGATGCCAACACTGACCGTATTTGTAAGAAGGCCAATCAGAGGCTGTTTTTCTTGAGGAGACTGAGGGGCTTTCAGGTTGATAGGACACTGATGAGGATGTTCTATTCATCTTGTATTGAATCTATTTTAACTTATTCCATCACTTCCTGGTTTGGTAACCTCAGTGTGGCCAATAAAAATAGATTGGGTGGTATAATCAAGGTGTGCCAAAAGATCATAGGCACTACCTTGAACCCCCTGAACCAGATCTATCAGGCCAGAGTCATCCAGAAGGCAAAGGCAATTCTGGTCAACCCTCAGCACCCTCTCTTCTCAGAGTTTAGACTCTTACCCTCAGGATGCAGATACGCCCTTACTAATAGAAAGGCCAAAAACAACAGATACATACGATCCTTTGTTCCCTCAGCTGTTGCCTTTATAAATGAGCTTCTTAAACAAGCTTAGCTGCTATGCAGTCACTTTAGTGGGAAGCGACGTGTGATGATTAGTTTTTATTGTTTTACAAATGTTTTTAGTTTTTAGCTCAATGCTTTCATGATGGTTTGTATGTTGTATGTATTTTATGTATTTGTACCTTGTTTTATTGTTGTACCTTGTTTTTACTGTTGTACTTCGTTTTTACTGTTGCACCTTGTTTTTTACTGTTGTACCTCGTTTTACTGTTGAACCTTGTTTTTTAATGACTACTGCTGCAAACCAAATTGCCCCTCGGGGACAATAAAGATTTTCTAAGTCTAAGTCTAAAAAAATATATATATTGTTTTAGTATATTCAATAACAGATTTGTTTGTATATATTTTTTGGCCCTTTTAAAGAAAATAAATGGATCATAGCAAATAATGTGATGACGTCATCTTGATCTCGCCCCCACAGCCACAGGTATCTTAGCAATCTAAGTAAAACCCTGTATTGTCTGTGAATCAAGAATCGGGAATCGAATCTGAATCGAATCGCCACCGCAAGAATTGGAATCGGATCGAGTCGACAGTTGTTGAAAGATTCACAAACCAACAGTTCTTGACTTCTGGTCTCAAGTTTCAGTACCTTGGAGTTCTATTGATTTACAAAGTTAGATTTGGCTGAAACCCAGTGCGATAAACCCACACTACAACGAGTTTCATCCTAACATGTTGTCGCACAGACTGAAAGTGTGTTTTCATTGGATTATGTTAGAGCGGAGCAGGTGCAGTCACTGTACTGGTGAGAGTTGAGGGTGATTGCAAACCATATCTCAGACTGCCTCCTCTTGGAACTTGCCAGCTGACAACATGAAAGACGATAAGCTTGACATAACCACATTAGGGAGCCGCAGACACAATAAAAAGTGGGCAAAGAGCATAAAACATGGCGAGCAAATGGAAGGATGAGGGTAGGTACAGTGGAGTGAGTGTAAAGAGGAGGGCCCTCGAGGTGTGTGGGAACATGCCGGGTCAATAGATGGCCTACCTTGAGAGAGAACTGGTACATGGGGTGTATTTTATTGAGGTCGTTCATTATGAAGTACAATAACGAAGCCCGGACTGCTACTGGTCTGTAGTGCTCCCGAGCCTCGTTGATTTTGGCTTCTGTCACCTTCGCTTCTTTCACCTACAGGAAAGAGAAAAAAATCACACACATAGACAGAAACATCCATCAATAGGCAATGCACACGCTCAGGGCTGTGATTCAGTGAGATGGATATACAGTATGTACCGTCTCACAAAACACACTCCAGAGAAACTATTTCAATTTCATGGTTTTGGACAAAATGATCTCACAGAAAATGACAATTAGTTTTTTTTCACAAAGAAAGATTTGTGCGATGATGCTTGAGGAAAAAAAAAGTCTGCAACTTAAGTGCTTATGTTGTTGCAGAGAGAGAACGCGCTGTTATTTCCTCATGCAGAAGAGTTGCCGCTGAGGTGGACGACGACATACATGGTCGACCGCTTTTGTCGACATCAAATTTGAAATCCAAAGGGATCATTTCTATGAAAATTGGGTGCAATTATGTCATGTGTGTACAATTAAGGTCATCATTATCGCTAAGCAAGAAGAAACAACAGCCATACAACTACTTAAGATTAGTTACCATAAAACATACACGCAGTGACTTCAATAAAAACATGGCAAACTGTTAACCACCGTAAAACAGATTTGTGCATGTACAGTATGAAAGCTTTATTGTCACTATAGCCAAGTATAGTACATAATATCATTGGAAAAATCTAAATAAAATATGCACATATGGAGGAAAGCAATGTCAACAAACTGTCGAAAATACGTTATCACCCATATATATATATATATATATATATATATATATATATATATATATATACATACATACATACATATATATATATATATATATATATATATATATATATGTATATATATATACACACACACACACACACACACGTATATATACATATATTTATATATACACAGTTCCATCTTCTAGCCGTCCATATTGTTTCTACTCGTATGGATTCTTCATTCATCACTCCAATCAACGTTTGTAAGTTTTACAATAGAGATAAAACAATTCTTATTTACTAAACCGTCCAATATGTGACGTCTGTATGAGTGTTTTCATGCATATTTATGCATGCTATCGTAAGGTAATTAAGCTAACGTTGTTAGCATTAGCTAATATGCTACATGTTTACAAATTATTGAGTTTGTTTTGCTGATCGAAGAGCTAGCTTCCACAGCTAGTGGGTCCATGACGATGACTTCTGCTTTGTTTGATCAGTTGTTTTACTGCCGTGTTGTAGACACTGTTTGGAAACAATTAAGGTATGTATTTATGAAAATATTTCTGTGTAAATAACTAATATCACAATTAGGGATGATACTCAAAACCGATTTTCCCGGTTGTTCGATAAGAAAAGAACCGAGTCCTCGGACTCTAATCCCTTTTTGAGAACCGGTACTCGTTATCGAGACCACTATAGTAAAGAAAAAGAGTTGGTTCTTTATTCGAATTCCTCGGAGCGAATCCCGTCCCGACCAGAAATGCCCCATGGGACATCACAAGAAATGACGTCACGCAGCTCAGTCATTAGGCACAGATAGCGAAAGCAGGAAAAAAATGGACCGGAAAAACCGCTCCAAGGTGTAATAAAGTTCAAAACAAAAGGTATAATCCAATGAATAACTTTACTGAGAGATTTGAGCAGGGTACAACATGACGAACACTTTTACGACCAACCGGAAACATAGCAACCAGGCTAACAACGCACCTCCTTTACGGCAGCTGTCGCAACGTTCTTAAAGCAACCGCTGCACATACATATTGTAATATCTGTGATATTTGCATGAGTGTACTGTGTCTTTAAGGGTTTGGTGAACGCGCATGCGTGGGCGAGTTGGCGGGAAGCGAGGGGGTGTGTGAGCGTGAGTTGTGGCTAACAGCAGCTCGTGTATGTATGTGCGTTAATTTTGAACTACCAACAAGTTACCGCTTGTTAATAAAGCGATTGAGCAGCGCATCCTCATTTGTGTGACTCCTTATCCACTTCGGGGCATTACAATATATATTAAAAAAAATATGACATGATCTCCCTTTACGAACTTTTGTTTTTCTTTCCTTATAAACAAAACAAAATCACACTGTATACGTGTTGTCTGTCTAATTATAAATAATGCAGACGAGGCGTGTTGGCTGAGTTCTTGACGTTTACTTTCACAGCGTGCTCATAACCTCACTCTTAGCTGCCGGCTGGCGACATGCAACAACACTTTTCGGGGCTACCGCGCATGCTCGTCACTCCCGTTACATGCTGGGTAGTGTAGTTGTTATATTCCCTAACTCATAACATCACATCTTTCCCCCAATAAAGAAATAATGTTAACTCAATAAAGTGTATTTCCTTTTTCAGCTTTAACTTTTCATTTTTTAGCATTGTAACAACATTTGCAAACAACTTTTCCCCCTTATAGAATTTTCTTTCAATAAAGAAATAAAGTGCAAAAATGTCAAAGCATCATAACAAACAGTTATGTCAAATAGCAGCAGAAGTGCACTTTTTGGAGAGCTGTATTATTTTAAGTTTTGTGCCCAAGGGACTGATTTTATTTAACACTATATTATTATTTATACACCTATAGTGATCACAGAGACAGGTTGTTTTTGTGTTACTGTATATATTTGTTTTTCGGAAAAATCCCACTTAATATACTTTGGGTAACAACAGTCAATATCTATTTATTTTATTTTATTTTTTTAGGGGGGTAACAGTCAATATTTATTTATTTATTAGATTTTATTTTTTTCTTATATAATAAAAGTGAGCTTTTGTTAAACCAAATATTGTGTTTTTTTCCATATACAACAACCTATCTGGATTCGATAAGAGGATCGATAAGGAATCGGTTCGATAAGAGGATTTGATAATAGGCTCGAACTCGATAATTTCTTATCAAACATCATCCCTAATCACAATGCATGTAGCTGTGGCTATTATTTCGGTGCGGCTAATATATGGAAAATACTTTTTTCTGATAAAATTTAGTTGGTGCGGCTGATATCCCGGTGCGCTCTATAGTCCGGAAAATACGGTATATGTCTTTGTTTCAATGTAAAGTACATTTTTAAATTGTCGAGTTGAGTTATTTTTGAGTTGAGGAACAATGTAACATACTGTATATGTACTGTAACATCACACATCATTTACTGTAATAGTATTAAAACATAACTTCACAAATGACTTATATGTGTTAAACCCACCATCATTTTGTTTCAAACACAAATGGGTCCATGTTCTTATGGGCTAAGTGGTGATAATAGATTTTACTTTCTTGTATTATTTATTCCTTCACTGTTAAATATATATTAGTCAGAGAAGTATCTATCTGAATAAATACATAATAATGCATATCAAAACCTGCAAAGATACAAAAAAGAAAGTAAAAACGGAACCTTTTCTTCAATGTCAGCAGCTGTGCGTTTGGTTGTCTCCAGGTTTTGCACTAGCTCTGTGTCACCCAGGAAGTTTCCTGAAGCTGAAGACAAGTGAGAGAGCAGGTTGTCCTCCAGCATCTTCAGAGTGATCTTGAAACCGTTTTGCTGCTTTGTGAGGTTGGACTAAAATAAATGGGAAGATAAAAAATGTTAATGAAGTGCTTTGTTGTGACACTAGTATCCATATTTAATGCTTTTCTTTAGTTTTACATATTTTAGTGCAGCTTTTTGTTTTCATCTGCGGTTGTTATGAAAGGGTTTTATAAATTACTGTATGTTGGTATGGTATGTTGTTGAGTTTGTTTCGGGGTTTTGTTGTCCTTATTGTCAGAGGTGATTGCATATGTTGAAGGTTCAAATCAATATTAGACATGAATACTGAAGGCCATGTCGAAGGCAAAGCTACTGTAATCAATATCCTGATGCAAGATGCAGATGCAAGACAGGAATACTCTGGGACAGATCAGCCAGCTTCCGACTTGGTGCTGACATCAAACGTTGCCATCCTCTGCAAAATAACCCTCTGTGTGATGAAACCATTGGTTCTAGCAAGAAGCTGAGATAGTGAACCACACAAATGCACGCGCACACACGGAGGTCTGCCAAATTTTCAGAATTGTGATGTTTTTGTGTGGATTTAAAATACCAATTAGATTGTAAATAGAAGAAATGCATAGTGTAAGAATTTGTTAGGACCACAATGGAAGCGGCGTTGAAGACAACAAAAGACAAAAGGCTGTGGCGTCCAGCTCTGTGTGCCGCATACCAATGCAGCAAGCAGGCATACAGATAAAGCATCAATCACTAGGTAGATTGGCACCATCACTGGTAAGTCTGCCAACATCAGGCTGAGCAATTATACATGTTCGGGAAGAAATAATCTATTCGATTGCACACAATCCAGTAAATCGGTTACAAACACACATTATAGATTCACCTAAGATGCATGTAAAGATACACAGAACTTTCGTAATGAGTTTTATTCAACATACTTCCACTTTGGAAACTTCCAACCTCAACTGTTTTTTCACAATTTTTTTAACTGAGGGGATTTAAAGTTAGTTCAAAGGCAGGCATTATTTCTTGGAGAACAAAGTTGATAGAGGGGAGCAATTTTCTTTGTCCTTCATTATAGTCTGTTGCAGCTTCTGCCCGATAATGACTGGCATTGAAGTTTTACTTAATAAGAGGCCGTGACTAACTTACAATAACATATGGGTCTCATCATTAATAGAATGGCAGACTACTTTGGTGTTACCTATGTGGGATAAGAAAAGCATATAGCAGGCTAATCAACCGTAAGCTGAATTCGGCTTGGGAATATAAAACTTGGGAGCGACTGACATTTTTGCAGTAGGCCTGTCAAACGGCCAAACACTCCTGTCATATGGAGGGTCTCTGACCAGCAAATACAAATTCTTTGTTTTAATTCATAATTTATAATAATTTTGAGTATTAGCAAACAGGTAAAGTCAAACATGATGCGATATGATAGAGCCTTGCATTAGGATTTATGCAGAATAAGAAAAGCTTTCTGAAAATTTGGCTCTCATAACAATTATGAATTGATTCCTGATTAATAGTTGAATAACCCTAACATATGAATATTTGAATGGCGGTGAAAATACACTGAAAGGTCAACAACCAAAAAAATGCATGACATCATACGATATCACACATTGTCACAGTTTTTCCAGTTTTAATTTTGTTTTATTTTTATTTTGCTTTGTTTGCACAAATCAAGGGAGAGAAGTAAGCAAGTGGATGAGTTACTCGAGGTATTTGTCAATTTAAAACAGTCAGAGTCCTGTGTCAACATGGGCATTTTTTGTTTTATTATAATAGTTTAAGTGCAGCGTAATATCAGTGCGTTCTATGGAGCTTACATGACTGTTAAAGGCCTACTGAAACCCACTACTACCGACCACGCAGTCTGATAGTTTATATATCAATGATGAAATCTTAACATTGCAACACATACCAATACGGCCGGGTTAGCTTACAAAAGTGCAATTTTAAATTTCGCGCCGAAATATCCTGCTGAAAACGTTTCGGTATGATGACGCCTGCGCGTGACGTCACGGATTGTAGAGGACATTTTGGGACAGCATGGTGGCCAGCTATTAAGTCGTCTGTTTTCATCGCAAAATTCCACAGTATTCTGGACATCAGTGTTGGTGAATCTTTTGCAATTTGTTCAATGAACAATGGAGACAGCAAAGAAGAAAGCTGTAGGTGGGAAGCGGTGTATTGCGGCCGACTGCAGCAACACAAACACAGCCAGTGTTTCATTGTTTACATTCCCGAAAGATGACAGTCAAGCTTTACCATTGGCCTGTGGAGAACTGGGACAACAGAGACTCTTACCAGGAGGACTTTGAGTTGGATACGCAGACGCGGTGCCGTGAGTACACAGCTGCGGCTTCCAAACATTTGATCGCTTGCCCGTACGTGCGTGCCGCTATGTGCATGTCACGTACGTAACTTTGGGGACTTTGGGGAAATATATGTGCTGTATGATTTTTGGGGAGGTGAACGGTACTTTGGGCTGTGGGATTGAGTGTTTTGTGCAGGTGTTTGAGTTGTATTGGCGGGTTATATGGACGGGAGGGTGGAGGTGTTTGTTATGCGGGATTAATTTGTGGCATATTAAATATAAGCCTGGTTGTGTTGTGGCTAATAGAGTATATATACAGGTAAAAGCCAGTAAATTAGAATATTTTGAAAAACTTGATTTATTTCAGTAATTGCATTCAAAAGGTGTAACTTGTACATTATATTTATTCATTGCACACAGACTGATGCATTCAAATGTTTATTTCATTTAATTTTGATGATTTGAAGTGGCAACAAATGAAAATCCAAAATTCCGTGTGTCACAAAATTAGAATATTACTTAAGGCTAATACAAAAAAGGGATTTTTAGAAATGTTGGCCAACTGAAAAGTATGAAAATGAAAAATATGAGCATGTACAATACTCAATACTTGGTTGGAGCTCCTTTTGCCTCAATTACTGCGTTAATGCGGCGTGGCATGGAGTCGATGAGTTTCTGGCACTGCTCAGGTGTTATGAGAGCCCAGGTTGCTCTGATAGTGGCCTTCAACTCTTCTGCGTTTTTGGGTCTGGCATTCTGCATCTTCCTTTTCACAATACCCCACAGATTTTCTATGGGGCTAAGGTCAGGGGAGTTGGCGGGCCAATTTAGAACAGAAATACCATGGTCCGTAAACCAGGCACGGGTATATTTTGCGCTGTGTGCAGGCGCCAAGTCCTGTTGGAACTTGAAATCTCCATCTCCATAGAGCAGGTCAGCAGCAGGAAGCATGAAGTGCTCTAAAACTTGCTGGTAGACGGCTGCGTTGACCCTGGATCTCAGGAAACAGAGTGGACCGACACCAGCAGATGACATGGCACCCCAAACCATCACTGATGGTGGAAACTTTACAATAGACTTCAGGCAACGTGGATCCTGTGCCTCTCCTGTCTTCCTCCAGACTCTGGGACCTCGATTTCCAAAGGAAATGCAAAATTTGCTTTCGTCAGAAAACATGAATTTGGACCACTCAGCAGCAGTCCAGCTGGTGTCGGTCCACTCTGTTTCCTGAGATCCAGGGTCAACGCAGCCGTCTACCAGCAAGTTTTAGAGCACTTCATGCTTCCTGCTGCTGACCTGCTCTATGGAGATGGAGATTTCAAGTTCCAACAGGACTTGGCGCCTGCACACCGCGCAAAATATACCCGTGCCTGGTTTACGGACCATGGTATTTCTGTTCTAAATTGGCCCGCCAACTCCCCTGACCTTAGCCCCATAGAAAATATGTGGGGTATTGTGAAAAGGAAGATGCAGAATGCCAGACCCAAAAACGCAGAAGAGTTGAAGGCCACTATCAGAGCAACCTGGGCTCTCATAACACCTGAGCAGTGCCAGAAACTCATCGACTCCATGCCACGCCGCATTAACGCAGTAATTGAGGCAAAAGGAGCTCCAACCAAGTATTGAGTATTGTACATGCTCATATTTTTCATTTTCATACTTTTCAGTTGGCCAACATTTCTAAAAATCCCTTTTTTGTATTAGCCTTAAGTAATATTCTAATTTTGTGACACACGGAATTTTGGATTTTCATTTGTTGCCACTTCAAATCATCAAAATTAAATGAAATAAACATTTGAATGCATCAGTCTGTGTGTAATGAATAAATATAATGTACAAGTTACACCTTTTGAATGCAATTACTGAAATAAATCAAGTTTTTCAAAATATTCTAATTTACTGGCTTTTACCTGTATGTCTTGTGTTTATTTACTGTTTTAGTCATTCCCAGCTGAATATCAGGTCCCACCCGCCTCTCACAGCGTCTTCCCTATCTGAATCGCTCCCACTGCCCTCCAGTCCTTCACTCTCACTTTCCTCATCCACGAATCTTTCATCCTCGCTCAAATTAATGGGGAAATCGTCGCTTTCTTGGTCCGAATCGCTCTCGCTGCTGGTGGCCATGATTGTAAACAATGTGCAGATGTGAGGAGCTCCACAACCTGTGACGTCACGCGCATATCGTCTGCTACTTCCGGTACAGGCAAGGCTTTTTTATCAGCGACCAAAAGTTGCGAACTTTATCGTCGATGTTCTCTACTAAATCCTTTCAGCAAACATATGGCAATATCGCAAAATGATCACGTATAACACATAGAATGGACCTGTTATCCCCGTTTGAATAAGAAAATCGCATTTCAGTAGGCCTTTAACAATGGTTAATATCTTTTTACACTTATATGACCATGAAATGTGACTCTAAACATTAACTGCACACTTAATAAGCCATTTTGTAATGACAACGTTTGACCAGCAAACTTTGAACCTTGCATACGCACTTTTTGGAGACATGCAGGCAGGCAACGCACACGTAAATAAAGTGGTGAAGTGAAATGTAGATTTTGAGCCTCTGCAATGGAAGTGCGTTTATCAATAAAAAAAACAAAAAAAACACTGGTATCTCGCATGTATTTGTAAAAAAGTGTTGCTATTTTATATTACAATGACAGAGAGGGACAAGCGATAGAACATGGATCGAAGGATGGACTAATATCATTTGTTGATTAAATCTAATATACCTGCTCATCTACACAGTGGTAGTAGAAAGTAAACACAATTATGCACAACTATGTATGGCATTCTGAATAGATCATTTTATTTTTTACATTGCTGCGTTGCTCCACCTTGTTTGTTTTGTTGTAATTCAGAAATGTATACAACTATCTCAGAATAATGATAACATTGATAATATTCCTATTGTGTAAATTTCGTCAATGTCAATGGTTGTGAAATATTCGTCTGGAAATGCAGCAGCAACTAATGTGTGGCATAACTTCATGCAGGTTTTGACTAAATGACAGCCGCTTGCTTCTTTGCAACCACCTTTGAATCAAATGCTTTTACTACACTTATGTAAAATGTTGACACCTGGTTGAGAATTTAAAAATCTCACAGCGTGTGATTTGAGTTATGTGAGCAGTTTTTAACACAGCCTAAATATTCCCAAAATTACTGTAGGCCATTGGTTTAGTACCTCTGATGCCGAAATGGGGAAATCCCCAAGGAGGAGTTTGTTAAAGTATGACCCTTGGAATTTTCTCAAAATTGCTACTTCAGATAAAAACATTCGACTCCCTTTGCAATTTCTTACATGTGTTACAAAATACTATGTTATTCCCACCACATGTTGAGAAAATCAGTGCAACTGTTTTTGAAAGGTAATACACATGTTACAAAGAGGTAGAGGTATAAAAACAAATTAGTATGGACTATTAAAAAAATAAAAAGGAATACCATAGTCAATTGTTAGACAAAAATAAAGACAACACAAAAAGTACATAATTAACAGGGTTCTAAAACCTTTAAACAAAGATAATAAAGAAGTATACAACAAAAATGAGACAGTAAATAATTGTATTACAATTTTTGTTAACATCGACCCTACTTTGGCTAAACAAATACCAAAAGTTAAACATCCTACGCAACCTAGACCCAGGTGGGGCCTTAGCCGGATGAAATCCCTACGAGGGTCCTCAAAGAGTGCGCCGCAGAACTGGCCAGTCCCCTCAGCCGTCTCTTTCAACTCCTCTTCTCTCGTGGGTTGTTTTTGTTTTCTAAACTGGAAAACTGCAAGAGTGATCCCAATTCGCAAAAGGGACTCTAAAGCAGATCCATTCAAAGTACCGTCCCATATCCCTGCTCAGCGTCATCAGTCAAGTGATTGAATCCTCTGTCCACAAACAGCCCCAGAGATATCTCCTCCGCCATGACCTTATCCCCAATAAACAATATGGTTTCAAACCAAACCACAGCACAGCAGACCTCCTTACAGTTTTGTCACAGACATGGAACAACATCCTAGACAAAGGTGGCAAAGTGTTCGCTGTTGTACTGGACATTAAGTATGCATTTGACCAGGTTTGGCACAATGGCCTTTGTGCTAAGATCACCTCAAAGGGCGTAACTGGAAGACTACATGTCTGGCTACAGAACTACCTTCAAGGAAGAACCATCAAGGTTGTGCTCTCTGGTCAGTCTTCATTTCCACTTCCAATCAATGCATCTGTACCCCCAGGGATCAATTCTCAGCTCATTACTGTTCTCCATCTTCATAGATTTATTCCTGTATGCGGACGACTCCACCATCTTCACACCTACAACAACATTAAATGGACTGGAGGTAGCTGTATCGCTAAAGAAAGACCTGGATAACATCCGAAAGTGGGCTGACACCTGGAAGGTCACTTTGTAGCCCAACAAATGCAAGGCTATAACCCTATCCAGGATGAGGAATCCATCCCGCCCAGATCTCTTCTTCGGGGCCACTAAAATTGGGCTATGTGAACAGATAGAGGTTCTGGGTCTTTGTATTGACTCCAAACCAACGTGGACCAGCCACCTGTCCAACATCTGCAAACGTGCTGGTCAACGTCTCGGAGCGCTACTTAAGCTGGCCAACAAGCTTAAATCAGGTCAGGAGCATTATGGAGTATTCCTGCCTAGCCTGGATGAATGCCGCTCAGACCACTCTCGGGCAGCCCGCCATCATCCAGAAAAATGCTCTAAAAATCATTGGCGTAGATGAGGACTTTGCCCTACAGCAGTTCGACATCAGCAAACTTTGTCATGGACTAGCATTTGCAGTAACAATTGCCCTTTATAAGCTGCCCTGCTGATCTTAGAGCACTGCTACCCTTAGCCCACATCTTAGATCGTATTACCCGTAGAGTACTACCAAGCCATGCCTTCGAAATATCAAAGTCAAACACCAAATGCCCCGGCAGGAGCTTTCTCCACTCTGGAGACATTACATCAAGCAGTATTCATGCTTTTAAGAAGAAGCTGAACAAACACCTCCTTAGATTTTGACTGTAATCCCTTAAAGCTCAAGGACTTTTAATCATCAAACGTATAGATGCAGATCAGTGATAGGTTCTTTGAATGTATTTTCTAAAAACTGTATCTGCATAATCGTGATAACAAAATTTAAAAGAACAATTGATAATTTACGGTGATGGGAAAAACAATGATAGATAATATTCATAGTATTTTTACATACATTCTTAATTTGTCATTCATGAAAGGTGTATTCCTAGATCATATGAAAATTGTTAAAGTAATACCACTTTACAGAGGTGGAAACAAGCACCAATTACAGACCAATATCTCTGCTTCCACAGTTCTCAAAATCTTACAGAAATTGTTTGCTGTTAGGTTAAATACATGTATTAATAAATATAACATTTTATGCAATAGTCAACATGGGTTCCGTCCCAATCACTCAACTGCAACAGCAATAATTAATTTGACGGAAGAAATTTCGACTAAAATAGATAAAAAAAACTATTCTTAGTATTTTTGTAGACCTTCAAAAAGCGTTTTATACTCGATCATGAAATATTATTGGACAAACTATATAAATATGGAGTAAGAGGAGTGGCTCATGAGAGGCTGAGAAATTACCTGAAGGACAGAAAAGAGTTTGTAGAAGTTAATAAGAAATCTGCCTTACATAATGCCATTTGTGGAGTTCCACAAGGATTGGTCCTAGGACAAATACTGTTTCTTATGTAAGTCAATGATATCACCATGGTTTCCAAACTGTTTAAGTGTATTTTATTTGCGGAAGACACAACACTATTTTATTCAAGACGAAATATTAAGGATGTGTTAGAGGTGGTTGAAAACAAATTTATCAAAATTAATAGATGGTCTTATGTAAATAGATTATCCTTGAATACCGTATTTTTCGGAGTATAAGTCGCACCGGAGTATAAGTCGCAACTGCCGAAAATGCATAATAAAAAAGGAAAAAAACATATATAAGTCGCACTGGAGCCCGGCCAAACTATGAAAAAACTGCGATTTATAGTCCGAAAAATACGGTACTGGTAAAACTAAATTTATGATTTTTTAGTAGTGGTAGGAAAAGTGTGATTGCCTCACTATATATCGAAGGAGTTGATTCAAAGAGCAAAGGAGATCAGGTTTTTGGGTGTTAAGGATGAAAATGTGTCATGGAAATCACATATAAATGATACAAAAGGCTAGAGTATCTCAACCTATTTTTATTTTACACAAAGTGAAGGAAATTCTAATCAAAAAGCATTGTATATTTTGTATAATTCACTGATCGTACCGTATCTAACAATCTTCCTTCTGCAGAGGAAAAGTGAACCTACAACCTACAAACCCAATATTCAAACAGTTCAACGTACTCAAATGTAATGAATTGGTAGAGTTTGCATGTTCTCCCCGTAAATAAGAGGGTTCCCTAAGGGTACTCCGGCTTCCTCCCACCTCCAAAGACATGCACCTGGGGATAGGTTGATTGGCAACACTAAATTGCCCGTAGTGTGTGAATGTGAGTGTGAACCCGAATGCAGCTGAGATAGGCTCCAGCACCCCCCGCGACCCTGAAAGGGACAAGCGGCAGAAAATGGATGGATGAATAGTAGAGTATATTATCCTGAAAATCATGTACAAAGCATATACTGTACACACATTCTTCCAAACAACATTCAAAACAGTAAATTAGTAAAGTGAATTATATTTATATAGCACATTTATCTAAAGACTCAAAGCACTTTACACAGTGAAACCCATTATCTACATCTTTAAGCTACATTTAAACATGTGTGGGTGGAACTGGGAGCAGGTGGGTAAAGTATCTTGCCCAAGAACACGTCAGTGACTTGAATGGCGAAAGTGGGGATCGAACCTGGGACCCTCAAATTGCTGGCACAGCTGCTCTACTAACAGAGCAACGCTGCCCCTATTTGTTGTACGAGAAAGTAATTATAATTTAAAAGAAACTGAGCACTTTACTAAATAAAGATTTAGAACAGAGATAAAGGAGAGAAGCATTTCAATCAAAGGTGTTAGTTTATGGAACAATCTTGACAGTGAAATAAAACAGTCTAAATTTACTGTATTCAAAAAATATATGCAAATCTTGATGATGAAAAAATATGATTTGGAGTAAATTATTGTTTACATGTTTAATTATTTTGTTGTATGTTATGAAACATGTATGTTATGAATGTATATAGCTATGTAACTGTGAATAGGGTGCCAATATTATAAGTTTTACTTCTTTCCCCTCCTTTTCGTTCATTATTTATTTCAAATGTTATGTTGAATGTTTTTTGTTTGACCTTAAATGAATGAAGTAAAACAAACAAACATTTAACCAAACGAGACAGTTTGGGCTTCCCTCATGTGTGAACTGCACCAAATTGTTCAAGCTTGAAATATTACTTGCTTTTGATGAGTTATGATATTTTGATGAGAGATCTTCAGTAAAATTAGTACACTTTAACAGTCGGTGGCAAAGCCTGTAGCTTTGTCATTCCACACCCACCGTGCTGTGCTTCACATGCATATATGGTTTGCAACTGTCTGACTTGCATGCTTGCCCTGAATTTGAACCTCTGCGTAGCTTCAAAAGGTGTCATCTTCATATGCACAAATATGATCAAGATCTGACCTTATGCAGCAGAATCATCACATTTTTGTGGTGACTTGTCAAACTGACACCATGATCCAATGGCATGTGATAAAATCCTTTGCAATATAGTTTTGCCTTTTTCTGTAGTATTTGTGGTTCTTCCTGAGAGCACTTTGACCAAGTATGACCAGGCTGGTGACCAGACTGCTACACGTAAAAACAATTAATGCTGATTGTTAATTAGTTATTTAAAACTGCCAATGATATTGTGTCATTTCTTTGTTGTTATTGATAAGAGTTCATAGCTCAGAATAAGGTTCACACTTAGTTAAATAAGCCTGTTTTGTCATGGGCAGGTAAACCTGAGTCATTAGGTATACTCTCTGTGGCATAGAGTAATACTCTCATGACAAATGCATACATTTCCTAGATTGTACTTGAGGAGCTTAGTTTAGCGAACCCATCCATCCATCCATCCGTCCATGTTCTACCGCTTGTCCCTTTTGGGGTCAAGGGGCATTCAGGCGGAAGGCGGTGTACACCCTGGACAAGTTGCCAACTCATCGCAGGGCCAACACAGATAGACAGACAACATTCACACTCACATTCACACACTAGGGACTATTTAGTGTTGCCAATCAACCTATCCCCAGGTGCATGTCTTTGGAGGTGGGAGGAAGCCGGAGTACCCGGAGGGAACCCACGCAGTCACGGGGAAAACATGCAAACTCCACACAGAAAGATCCCAAGCCCGGGATTGAACTCAGGACCTTTGTATTGTGAGGCACATGCACTATCCCCTGTTCCAACTCACTGCTTGAAGGGGAACATTATCACCAGACCTATGTAATCGTCAATATATACCTTGATGTTGCAGAAAAAAGACCATATATTTTTTTAACCGATTTCCGAACTCAAAATGGGAGAATTTTGGCGAATTAAACGCCTTTCTATTATTCGCTCTCGGAGCGATGACGTCACATTGTGACGTCACATCGGGAAGCAATCCGCCATTTTCTCACTTTCGTCGGTGTGTTGTCGGAGGGTGTAACAACACGAACAGGGACGGATTCAAGTTGCACCAGTGGCCCAAAGATGCGAAAGTGGCAAGAAATTGGACGAAATTTGTTCAAAATACGAGGCTGTGGGGAAAGCCGACGAAATGGTCAGTCGTTTGTTCCGCACACTTTACCGACGAAAGCTATGCTACGACAGAGATGGCAAGAATGTGTGGATATCCTGCGACACTCAAAGCAGATGCTGACATCAACTCCAAAACTGGACAGATCAGCTTTCAGGAAAAGAGAGCGGATGAGGGTATGTCAACAGAATATATTAATTGATGAAAACTTTATTCATTACTCGCGGTTTTACGTAAATTATTATACATAAACTGTGTTTACCAATAATTTAGCTTAAAAACATTTATTTTTTTCAATCATTCGAGTACATTCGGGTCGTCTTGTGTAATGCAGTATTTTGTGTCTATTTAGGTATGGTTAACCTGAGTGCTGAAATCGTGGAAAAATATATGTTCTTAGCGCGCCTGAAATGGGCTGTTTGCACTCTCAAAGTGCATGTTGTTGCCAAATGTATTTCATATGCTGTAAACCTAGTTCATAGTTGTTAGTTTCCTTTAATGCCAAACAAACACATACTAATTGTTGGTTAGAAGGCGATCGCCGAATTCGTCCTCGCTTTCTCACGTGTCGCTGGCTGTCGTGTCGTTTTCGTCGGTTTCGCTTGCATACGGTTCAAATCGATATGGCTCAATAGCTTCAGTTTCTTCTTCAATTTCGTTTTTGATACCTGCCTCCACACTACAACCATCCGTTTCAATACATGCGTAATCTGTTGAATCGCTTAAGTCGCTGAAATCCGAGTCTGAATCCGAGCTAATGTCGCTATACCTACACCTAGTGTGTGTGTGACAATCATTGGTACTTTAACTTTTAACTTTAACCTTGCTGTTCTATCCGCCATGTTTGTTTGTATTGGCATCACTGTGTGACGTCACAGGAAAATGGACGGGTGTATATAACGATGGTTAAAATCAGGCACTTTGAAGCTTTTTTGCGTGATGGTTAAAATTTTGAAAAAAACTTCCAAAAATAAAATAAGCCACTGGGAACTGATTTTTAATGGTTTTAACCCTTCTGAAATTGTGATAATGTTCCCCTTTAAATGCTGTCTTTATGACAACATTTCCTGCTGCGGTGATGAAAGTCACTTTGCATCATTGTTAAAACTAATTGATCCAGTGCCTTGTTAGAGTATTTGAATTTGATGCTATTACTGACGCCATAGGCAACAAGTTCTACTGCGACAAAACAGGATGTGATGCATGGCCTTTTAAAGACAGACTTGACCACGCTGGAAAGAATTGCTTTGAATGGAGGACATTTAACAGGGGGACATTGGCTTGTATGCGTCAACTATGACCTTCTACTCGCCTGCGTGCATGTGCTCTTTAGGGGAATGTGTAACCCACTCCCAAAATAGTCCCCATAAACTCGAGTTTTGAGTCCGTTGTAGTTTTTGACTTTCCTCTGGAACTTGTAATTTCCCTCTGCCAGGGGAAAAAATAACAAAAATCATTAACCAGTCAGCATAACACCCTATTTAGGATTGAAATATTTTTCAACTGAGGATGTTTGTAGTCGAATTTCATTCTTAGATTTTACCTATAGTCGACGATCACTGGAATTTATGGCGTTGTTTTTGTTTTTAAGAGTGAAATAAAGAAACTTAGATTATATGTCGTACTATATACTGACTGGTCACTCACTACGTGTCAGTAACATCAAATGGATGTAGACCTAGCACTTAATAAGATGAATCTTTCAAAGTTAATCAAATGTTCTTATAAAAGGAATACAATATTTAAAGGCCTACTGAAATGCGATTTTCTTATTTAAACGGGGATAGCAGGTCCATTCTATGTGTCATACTTGATCATTTCGCGATATTGCCATATTTTTGCTGAAAGGATTTAGTAGAGAACATCGACGATAAAGTTCGCAACTTTTGGTCGCTGATAAAAAAGCCTTGCCTGTACCGGAAGTAGCAGACGAGTTGCGTGACGTCACAGGTTGTGGAGCTCCTCACATCTACACATTGTTTACAATCATGGCCACCAGCAGCGAGAGCGATTCGGACCGAGAAAGTGACGATTTCCCCATTAATTTGAGCGAGGATGAAAGATTCGTGGATGAGGAAAGTGAGAGTGAAGGACTAGAGGGCAGTGGGAGCGATTCAGATAGGGAAGATGCTGTGAGAGGCGGGTGGGACCTGATATTCAGCTGGGAATGACTAAAACAGTAAATAAACACAAGACAAATATATATATACTCTATTAGCCACAACACAACCAGGCTTATTTTTAATATGCCACAAATTAATACCGCATAACAAACACCTCCCCCCTCTCGTCAATATAACCCGACAATACAACTCAAACACCTGCACAACACACTCAATCCCACAGCCCAAAGTACCGTTCACCTCCCCAAAGTTCATACAGCACATATATTTCCCCAAAGTCCCCAAAGTTACGTACGTGACATGCACATAGCGGCACGCACATACGGGCAAGCGATCAAATGTTTGGAAGCCGCAGCTAAATGCGTACTCACAGTACCGCGTCTGCGCATCCAACTCAAAGTCCTCCTGGTAAGAGTCTCTGTTGTCCCAGTTCTCCACAGGCCAATGGTAAAGCTTGACTGTCATCTTCCGGGAATGTAAACAATGAAACACCGGCTGTGTTTGTGTTGCTGCAGTCGGCCGCAATACACCGCTTCCCTCCTACAGCTTTCTTCTTTGCTGTCTCCATTGTTCATTGAACAAATTGCAAAAGATTCACCAACACAGATGTCCAGAATACTATAGAATTTTGCGATGAAAACAGACGACTTAATAGCTGGCCACCATGCTGTCCCAAAATGTCCTCTACAATCCGTGACGTCACGCGCTGACGTCATCATACCGAGACGTTTTCAGCAGGATATTACGCGCAAAATTTAAAATTGCACTTTAGTAAGCTAACCCGGCCGTATTGGCATGTGTTGCAATGCTGAGATTTCATCATTGATATATAAATTATCAGACTGCGTGGTTGGTAGTAGTGGGTTTCAATAGGCCTTTAATTGAAGTAAACATTTGCAACATTTCCCCACCTCAAAAAAGACTAAACCCCTCTAATAAGCAAACATGGTTGTGATTGGATAGATTGGTAAGTTTAGAGAATTCCTCGGCTCTGGCGCAGACCTAAGAAGACATCAAACTTGACTAAATAGAGTTAGTAAAAGTTGTAACAAAGACTCCATATGTAAACCTGCGGAAGAATCATTACCTTTGCTAGAGGAGAGCTACATCTCCAGGATGAGGCGGCGCGTCCCGGGAAGCCAATGGCAGTATTCGGACGGCCAGAGGCGGGGAGTTGCACAGAGAGCACTGTGCCTAACAGCGGTGTGTGTCCCAACACTATTAGTGAAAGATTTGTGTGTGCAGACAAATAGGTTTACTATAGTAAAAGCCGTGGGAGGCCAGAACACAGCCAGCTGTTTTAGACACGTACGTCACACCAGGATGCAGCGACCACTCTGAGGAAGGCTGACAGCCAAAACTGTAAGCAGGTAAGAATAATCTTTTACTTCCAGAAAAGTATTTGTCTGCGCACTGGGATGTTTTACTAATGTTTAAAGAAGACATGATGAACGCAATCAATCAATTTTCCCAACACAACCACTGTGTACACGAGGGGCCCCTCGAAAGGTACTCACCTCGCCTCCCACTGTGAGGGAGAGGTGTTTAACGGCCGACAATTCGACTATGAGGTTGATAGTCAAATCAGACTCTTTCTAATCAAATTTTCGAATCATGGCAGTCCATCATATTTTATGCTGATGAGTGCCACGTAGCAATCATCTTAAGGTAATTTGGGAGGTGCAACATTTTATTGTTTATCTAAGAAACATGGTTTTTGGTAAGAATTCTGCTGGCACAAACACATCTGCATGCTAATATGAGCAGAGGGGAAGTAGTATTTGAGGTAAAACGTTGTAGAGTGATCCCCTGTGCACTCTTCAAAATGCTTGGCATTTCAAGCTCCTTAGCCTGTCTTTTCCAGGGTTAAATGAGAGTTCATACATCTCAGTAGCAACGCAAACCTCATTAAAGATATGATGGTGCCAAGTCACTCAAATGGATACAAACAGGTACAGCCAATTTGTACTTGGCTATCAGATGATTTTAATCTGTCCATGTTGCATACTGACAAGGACACTTCATTCTGCAGGCTGGCTTTTCATAAAGGTTACCCCCTGCCACCACGACTCTCAACTTTTGTGTTAATTAAAATGATAAGTGAGCTCCAGATCTATCTCTCACATCCCCCCGCCTTTTCCTCTCAGTGCATTGCTAATAAAACACACTGCATTAAACCAGATTTCACTTTTTCACTTGATTCAACAACCACACACCTACAGTACACGCAATGTATGCTTTAGTTTTATGCTACTGATGATATACCAATAGATGTATTAGGGGGAAATACAGAGAGGTTCGGTTAGAATAAGCATGCTTTTTATAAAAAATTGGAAAGTTATTTATTAGTGTTTTTTTAAAGGTTTTTCAGTTATTAATGTGAGGCATATGCATACTTCCCAACCCTCCCGGAATTTCCGGGAGACTCCCGAAATTCAGCACTTCTCCCGAAAACCTCCCGGGACAAATTTTCTCCCGAAATTCAGGCGGACCTGAGTGACGTGTTGACAGCCTGTTTTCACGTTCGCTTTCCCACAATATAAACAGCGTGCCTGCCCATGACGTTATAACTGTAGAATGATTGAGGGTGAGTTCTTAGTTTCTTATGTAGGTTTATTGTTAGGCAGTTTCATTAACGTCCTCCCAGCGCGGCAACAACACACAACAACAGTAGTCACGTTTTCGTCTACCGTAAAGCAGTTCGTCTGCCGTAAACAGCAATGTTGTGACACTCTTAAACAGGGCAATACTGCCATCTACTGTACATGCATATGTGACATTAACATCTAGGGCTTTTAGACAGTGAAGTGCACAACTGCGCACACAACAAGGAGATGAAGCAGAATGCATCATCAGAGAGGGTGTTCAGCATGGTTAGAAAAATAGTGACAGAGAATAGAACAAGGATGGACAATTCAACCCTTAACTCAACAATGAGTAGATGAGTGTTCTGTGTGTGTATATGTGTAAATAAATTAACACTGAAATTCAAGTATTTCTCTTACATATATATATAGC
The DNA here is from genome assembly GCF_033978685.3 of Nerophis lumbriciformis. Lineage (NCBI taxonomy): Eukaryota > Metazoa > Chordata > Actinopteri > Syngnathiformes > Syngnathidae > Nerophis > Nerophis lumbriciformis. Next base: position 22,959,047 of record NC_084558.2, on the reverse strand, counting down.
TAGAATTCACTGAAAGTCAAGTATTTCTTATATATATATATATATATATATATATATATATATATATATATATATATATATATATATATATATATATATATATATATATATATATATATATGTAATACTTGACTTGGTGAATTCTAGCTGTAAATATACTCCTCCCCTCTTAACCACGCCCCCCTCGCCCCCTTACCTCCCGAAATCGGAGGTCTCAAGGTTGGCAAGTATGGGCATATGAATGATGTATCGCAAAAGTTCTGCAAGTGTACACTTTGCTGGAGAAGTGTTGATAAAACAGCACAAATGCAACAACATCACTGTGGTCCACCATGATTATTTTGGTTGTAAAGTACTCAAAATGCATGCCCAGTCAAGACATTAATGTACAGTGGGGCAAAGAAGTAGTTGATCCCATGCTAATTTCGTAATTTTTCCCCCACATTTTTATGGTACGTTTATTGTAACAAAAGAACACAGAATGTAAAAAAAAAAAAAAAAAGAATAAATACCATTATAGGGGACCTATTTTGCAAAAACAACTTTTCTTACCTGTTGGTTCCTGTTTTTGTATATTTGGGAGCTGTAGAAGTACCGAAAATGTGAAATCAAACGGAGATATTTATAAAACAATCTTGCTTTCCTTCATACTTCCTCCAAACGTGCCATTTGAATTTGCCCTATTGGTGACGTTTTTCTTAACTGTGACGTCAGCAGATATCTCCATATATGGTATAAATGTACCCAAAGTGCTTTGCGTGAGCCCACCCACTCCACCTGACAATTGAGGGACAGCGGAGCTCATACTCCAACAGGCTCCTTCAGCCTCTTTCCCGCACTGTGCGATTCAAGAACTCCTTCATTCCACACTCCATCCAGCTGTATAATCACTCGCCATACAGCAATAGATGACATCTGCCTATTACCTGACACCTGACATGTTAGCTACTTCTCTTTGTTTTTAATGTCTATTTTTTGCTGGATCTACTCTCTATTTTATGCTGCTGCTGTCACATATACTGTAATATTGTACATGGTAATTGTTATATATTGTATATATGTTATAGACATAATATAATATATCTGTATATATAATATACTGTACACATATTATGTATATATTCGTATATATGTTAGATTTTTTATCGCTATATTAGTCTATTTATACCTGCATTGTCCTTTCCATCCTTACACTTTCCATCATTGTAACTGAGCTACTGTGTTGAACAATTTCCCTTGTGGATCATTAAAGTTTGTCTAAGTCTAAGTCTAAAGTCTAAGTCAGCCATTGTAGTCCGCAGTAAATAAGTTCCTTATCTTTCCTCTATTCTCTTGTTGTGGGGCAGACTGGCTCAGCTGTTGCCATTTCTAATACAAATTAGCATATAGATTGAACTTATATCTGTCAGTAGACTCGATACGGAAGCGCTAAAAACTACAACATGGACGGGGCGAAGACGCAGTCGTAGTGGAGGCACGTAATTAAGACTGCCCACCAAACGGCACTTTCTTATTAGACAGTCAGAAGCGGCTTCACGATGGTCTGTAAAACATAATCTATGTAACATTTTGACCAAAGAAACACCATTACATGTTATGTAGACCACAACGAAGTGTTTTAAATGTAGAAAAAAAATCATGATAAGCAATTACCATAAATTCCGGACTATAAGCCTTTACTTTTTCTACACTTTGAACCCTGCGGCTCATTGATTGATTGATTGATTGAAACTTTTATTAGTAGATTGCACAGTACAGTACATATTCCGTACAATTGACCACTAAATGGTAACACCCCAGTACGTTTTTCAACTTGTTTAAGTCGGGGTCCACGTTAATCAATTCATAAGACGGAGCGGCTAATTTATGGATTTTCCCGCACTGGCGACAATAATAAAAATATTAAACAAGCAAAAACAATGTGGTTTATTGTTTGTGCTATGGCGCCATCTTTTGTACGAGTTCGCTCTCTGCAGGTGCTGCAGTGTCCTTCCATTTACTGGTAGTGTTTTAACCAGAGTGCAGTGCCGTTCAGTCTTCTAGCCATCCACAGCATTTTTACTCAAATGGATTCTTCATTCTTAACTCCAAGCAACATTTGTAAGTTTTATAATAAAACTAAAACTATTCATACTTACTAAACCCATGTGTGATGTCTGTAGGAGTGTTTTCATGCATATTTGTTCATGCTATTGTAATGTAATGACGCTAGCATTGTTAGCATTAGCTAACATGCTAACATGTTTACGAGTGTCTGTGTTAGTATTATTAACTTACAATGTAATTATTTTTGTATTGTTTCAGTTCTACAAATTCCTCAGTAAATTCACCAAAATGTCACCGTGGAGTTATTGAGTCTGTTTAGATGATTGAAGAGCTAACTTCTGCAGTTAGTGGGTCCATGACGATGACTTCTGTTTTGTTTGATCAGCTGTTTTACTGCCAATTTACAGACACTGCTTCGAAACAAATAAGGTGCGCAAATAAAAATTTACAAAATAGTTGTGTGTAAATAACTAATTTCACATTTCTTCCCCAAAATTTAGTTGGTGCAGCTAATATACTGGTGTGCTCTATGGTCCAGAAAATACGGTAATAAGTTTTTGATTCCCGACCAACCAGAAAGTGTTGCAACAGAACAGTTATGTACCCATGAAACACAAATTAGTCCTGCACCCTTAAGATAATACTCCTAACCTCAAGTCATTATGTGGCTAAAAACAGACCTGTCACAGAAACAGTTTTTTCCAAGTCAAACAACTTCACCAACATGGTCAAGACCAAAGACAAGACCAAGTGGCTGTCAAAAGGTCTCATGTTGCACAGAAACAGTATCATTGTTCAATCAATCAATCAATGTTTATTTATATAGCCCTAAATCACAAGCGTCTCAAAGGGCTGCACAAGCCACAACGACATCCTCGGTACAGAGCCCACATAAGGGCAAGGAAAAACTCACCCCAGTGGGACGTCGATGTGAATGACTATGAGAAACCTTGGAGAGGACCGCATATGTGGGTAACCCCCCGCCCCTTCTAGGGGAGACCGAATGCAATGGATGTCGAGTGGGTCTGACATAATATTGTGAGAGTCCAGTCCATAGTGGATCCAACATAATAGTAATTGTATTGTTTTTGCACTATCGCTGCTGGTACTCTGCTTAAATGATGCTACATACTGTAATATAAACTATGACATTTGTTCACAGCTATAAACACATGGCTATATCAAAGGTTATCATAATATATCAATTATCGCCATACCGAGTATCGTCGTTATTGTGAACTGTTTGGTATCAGCCATGATATGCACGTCTGTTTTCCTTTTTATTCGAACATATATACAAAAAAAAACCATCCATACATCCATCCATATTCTACTGCTTGTCCCTTTTTGGGTTGTGTTGGGCTAGAGCCTATTCCAGTTGCACTCGGGCGGAAGGCGGGGTACACCCTGGACAAGTGGCCACGTCATCACAGGGCCAACACAGATAGACAGACAACATTCACACTCACATTCACACACTCGGGACTATTTAGTGTTGCCAATCAACCTATCCCCAGGTGCATGTCTTTGGAGCTGGGAGGAAGCCGGAGTACCCGGAGGGAACCCACGCAGTCACGGGGAAAACATGCAAACTCCAAACAGAAAGACCCCGAGCCTGGTGATCGAATCCAGGACCTTCTTATTGTGAGGCACACTCACCAACCCTTGTTACACCGTGCTGCCCCCAAACAAAACAAAATAAAAATAAAAAAAAATGTAATGTGAAACTGTTTTGCTAATAGATAGAAACCATGCAACCATCCGCTAAATGTGTCCGACATTACCAGAGCTCCACATTAACTTCGAAACCCTCCAGCATTTAGGCCACACATCATCTGAGGGAAGACAAGAGCGTTTGTGAAATGGTGCAAGTGTTTCAGCGATTCGTCTAATAATTGCTGTGGCACCGCAGCTCCACCAGCCAATCCCTTTCCAACACAAGAACACAACAAGAGCAGATTTGTTGACGAGACAAGCATGAGGCATCATTAGGTGCTACAGCTTGGATCAAGTGATTTTTTTACCCAATTATTTTACTTTGCATTCAATCCATGGACGATGTATGTGCAGTGCTCAATAATCCACCAGCAGTGACATTTGCTGCGTTTCCAAGCTCATAATATTCCTATATTATGCAGAGTATAGTAAATAGTATGAGTCACATACAAACTTTTACGGTTAATCAATCAAAATACATTTTGTTTTGTGATTATTGAAAAGTTGATTTGGGCACCTGGCATATGACTGTCGGAACTCTAATACTATCCTATAAATAGACATGGGAAAATGCACTATAGTGGAATATTAAGTGGGTACTGCACATGCTCACTGCTTTATATGGTGCAGGATTGTGGGATTTGTCGTTTGTTTTTGGGATTACAGTACATTTTCCATGCATCCATCCAACTTTCTACCGCTTGCCCCTCTCGTGGTCGCAGGGGGTGTTGGAGCTTATCCCAGCTGCACTTGGGATGTTAAAGTACCAATTATTGTCACACACACACTAGGTGTGGTGTAACTTGTCCTCTGCATTTGACCCATCCCCTTTTTCACCCCCTGGGAGGTGAGGGAAGCAGTGGGCAGCAGCGGTGCCGCGCTCGGGAATCATTTTTAGTGATTTAACCCCCAATTCCAACCCTTGATGCTGAGTGCCAAGCAGGGAGGTATAGGTCCCATTTTTATAGTCTTTGGTATGACTCGGCCGGGGTTTGAACTCACAACCTACCGATCTCAGGGCGGACACTCTATTATTAGCAAATATATTAGTAATAGAATGATAATCATATATATCGGAGTACTCCTATAGCTTGTTGATGCCAGCACTTATTGTCATGTATTGTGCTGACAATTTTAGTGCTGTCACGCAATTAAACAATGAGTGATTAATTATGGTCTGTTATTAATCTCTCTTTAATCTCACCTAAAATGCTGAGAAAGGCACTCTAGTTGAGATACTTTCATTTCAATTCATTACATAATTAATGAGATATGTATTTAAACAAACTTGAATAGATGCATTATGTTTTATTTACAAACCCCAAAACCAGTGAAATTGGCATGTTGTGTAAATCGTAAATAAAAACAGAATACAATGATTTGCAAATCCTTTTTAACCTATATTCAATTGAATAGACTGCAAAGACAAGATACATTAAATTACATTCAACATATTTTTTTGCAAATATTTGGAATTTGATGCTTGCAACATGTTTCAAAAAAGCTGGCACAAGTGTCAAAAAAGACTGAGATAGTTGAGGAATGCTCATCAAACACTTATTTGGAACATCCCACAGGTGAACAGGCTAATTGGGAACAGGTGGGTGCCATGATTGGGTATAAATGCAGCTTCCATGAAATGCTCAGTCATTCACAAACAAGGATGCGGCGAGGGTCACCACTTTGTGAACAAATGCAGGAGCAAATTGTCCAACAGTTTAAGAACAACATTTCTCAACGGGCTATTGCAAGGAATTTAGGGATTTCACCATCTACGGTCCGTAATATCATCAAAAGGTTCAGAGAATCTGGAGAAATCACTGCACGTAAGCAATGATATTACGGACCTTCGATCCCTCAGGCGGTATCGCATCAAAAAGCAACATCAGTGTGTAAAGTATATCACCACATGGACTCAGGAAAACTTCAGAAAACCACTGTCCATAAATACAGTTTGTTGCTACATCTGTAAGGGCAAGTTAAAACTCTACTATGCAAAGCGAAAGCCATTTATCAACAACACCCAGAAACGCTGCTGGCTTCGCTGGGCCTGAGCTCATCTAAAATGGACTGATGCATAGTGGAAAAGTGTTTTGTGGTCTGACGAGTCCACATTTCAAATTGTTTTTGGAAACTGTGGACGTCGTGTCCTTCGGACCAAAGAGGAAAAGAACCATCCGGATTGTTATAGGCGCAAAGTTCAAAAGCCAGCATCTGTGATGGTATGGTGTATTAGTGCCCAAGGCATGGGTAACTTACACATCTGTGAAGGCAACATTAATGCTGAAAGGTATATACAGATTTTGGAGCAACATATGTTGCCATCCAAGCAACGTTACCATGGACGCCCCTTCTTATTTCAGCAAGACAATGCCAAGCCACATTCTGTACGTGTTACAACAGCGTGGCTTCATAGTAAAAGAGTATGGGTACTAGACTGGCCTGCCTGTAGTCCAGACCTGTCTCCCATTGAAAATGTGTGGCGCATTATGTAGTGTAAAATACGACAATAGAGACCCAGGACTGTTGAACAACTTAAGCTGTACATCAAGCAAGAATGGGAAAGAATTCCACCTGAAAAGCTTCAAAAATTGGTCTCCTCAGTTCCCAAACATTTACGGAACTGAGTGTTGTTAAAAGGAAAGGCCATGTAACACAGTGGTAAAAATGCCCCTGTGCCAACTTTTTTGCAATGTGTTGCTGCCATTAAATTCTAAGTTAATGATTATTAGCAAAATAAATTTAGTTTCTCAGTTCAAACATTGAATATCTTGTCTTTGCAGTCTATTTAATATAATATAAGTTGAATAGGAATTGCAAATCATTGTATTCTGTTTTTATTTTACGAATTACACAACGTGCCAACTTCACTGGTTTTGGGTTTTGTAACAAAACAAAGTGTTGAAGTGAAAAAAACAGTAAGAACAATTCTCTGAGCAATAAGTGTTTAATGTTGAATGTTTTCCTCTCCTTCAAAAAATATGAAATAGATAAAACAAATACATCAGTCACAGTGCTAGCATATCTAACCAGTATTGGTTTAAGAATACAGATTTAACAAATCATTATCTTTATTGTCACATTTGTTGCATGGTAAAGTTTGTAAAACAAATCGGAGGAAATGTCTTTGGTTGGCTGTCTTTACTTTCAATCACATGTGTCACGTACACATACATTATATCATGCATTAAACCTTATTTAACGATAGAACATTCATTTATTTACTTACGAGTTTAGGTTTCATTTCATCCACCAGCAAACACGCGAGCCTGCAATTTATTAGGCACACATGTGCGATTAAAACAACATTCTCCTCAATGTAAGTGTGCTCAGATTTTAAATATGATGTACACGTAATATATCCCCATATTGAAGCACAGATGTGTTACAACAGTATAACCTCACCTTAAAAGGGGTCATATTATGATATATATATTTTTTATTTTTAAAACACTTATTTGGTCAATGTTGGTCAATTTTGCATGGATTAGATTAGATTTATCTTCAAGCCACTTTTTTTTCTCCAAAAACAATTCATTTTGAGAGGCGCAGTTGTTTTGGTTTGGTTTGCTCAGACCAAAATAAACACCGGTGATCACCACTAGCCATCTAATTAAGCTTTTACCAAAGGCAACAATCATAAATGAATCTTTCAGCACATACACAATGTTGACATCCGTAGTTATATTTGGATAAAGACGGGGAAAAAACACGCTACTCGTAAACGGCGCGTGCAACAACACCAGTAGACGCAAAGTCAAACCATTAAAGGGGAACATTATCACAATTTCAGAAGGGTTAAAACCATTAAAAATCAGTTCCCAGTGGCTTATTATATTTTTCGAAGTTTTTTTCAAAATTTTACCCATCACGCAATATCCCTAAAAAAAGCTTCAAAGTGCCTGATTTTAACCATCGTTATATACACCCGTCCATTTTCCTGTGACGTCACACAGTGATGCCAATACAAACAAACATGGCGGATAGAACAGCAAGGGAAAGCGACATTAGCTCGGATTCAGACTCGGATTTCAGTGGCTTAAGCGATTCAACAGATTACACATGTATTGAAACGGATGGTTGTAGTGTGGAGGCAGGTAGCGAAAACTAAATTGAAGAAGAAACTGAAGCTATTGAGCCATATCGGTTTGAACCGTATGCAAGCGAAACCAACAAAAACGACACGGCCGCCAGCGACACGGGAGAAAGCGAGGACGAATTCGGTGATCGCCTTCTAACCAACGATTGGTATGTGTTTGTTTGGCATTAAAGGAAACTAACAACTATGAACTAGGTTTACAGCATATGAAATACATTTGGCAACAACATGCACTTTGAGAGTGCAGACAGCCCAGTTTTCATCAATTAATATATTCTGTAGACATACCCTCATCCGCTCTCTTTTCCTGAAAGCTGATCTGTCCAGTCCAGTTGGAAATGCATCTGCTTTGAGTGTCGCAGGATATCCACACATTCTTGCAATCTCTGTCGTAGCATAGCTTTCGTCGGTAAAGTGTGCGGAACAAACGTCCAATTTCTTGCCACTTTCGCATCTTTGGGCCACTGGTGCAACTTGAATCCGTCCCTGTTCGTGTTGTTACACCCTCCGACAACACACCGACGAGGCATGATGTCTCCAAGGTACGGAAAACAGTCGAAAAAACGGAAAATAACAGAGCTGATTTGACTCGGTGTTTGTAATGTGTTTGAGAAAATGGCAGATTGCTTCCCGATGTGACGTCACGTTGTGGCGTCATCGCTCCGAGAGCGAATAATAGAAAGGCGTTTAATTCGCCAAAATTCACCCATTTAGAGTTCGGAAATCGGTTACAAAAATATATGGTCTTTTTTCTGCAACATCAAGGTATATATTGACGCTTACATAGGTCTGGTGATAATGTTCCCCTTTAAATGTAACCTTACCCGAGCAAAAACGAGGCATTATTTATTCGGGAGAGTCTTGATACCAATGTTCCTGACCCAGCCACACACAAAGAAGTCATAGACCTCCATGCTTTTCCAAGTTTTCATCTGTTTTGTTGTGTAGAATAATGTTTGGAGCACAATAGTTTGATATGTCTCAGAACGCAACTAATGTATAATCCTTGATATCTCTCGAAAAATCTTTTTTTTTGATTAAATGTCAGGATTTATTCCATTGCATAGTTAGATTTTTTGCTCATACCTGCTCTATGCAGGAAGATTTAAGCCTCTTTTGTACTAAGATAGTTTGCACACTGCTTGCTGTACAAAAGCCATCTTGGCGTGGTTGACCACTACTGGTTTTCACTTCCAGGAAGAAGTCACGTGACAAAATACAAGCAATTACTGCACCTGGTGGGGACGAGCGCCTTGCATAGATTGCAGACCACAATGGTCTGATTGCAGTCTAGTCCAAAAAAAAACTAAAATACTGCCATACTGTAGAGGTGACGTTTCCAAGTTTGTTGAAATTGTTTTCGCTTACAGCAGCACTCATTCTTAGTTTCTGTTGTATAGTAAATTTGAAGGTAGTTGCAGTTTCGAGACACAAGATAGCAGTAGTGTAAAAGCTATTGCAAGGCTCTGAGCCGTCGAACGCTACACAGAGTAGTTTGGGAAACTACATTAGATGAGACTTTGGAAGTGTCAGGATGTTGCCGCACAGTTTGCATTAAAACCAACAAAACTAAAGACAGGTTTCTGTTATTGAGTTGATTTATCAAGATATTACAGTTTCACTTCTCACTCCATGCAGTTAATCTACAGCAACCAAACTTGATAGTTGATACTGTTATGTGATTGGTTGATTGTTGTCCCTCCTATTGCTCAGTGATACTTCTTGTTTCCTGTTTTTTACTGGGTTCCCAGAGCGCGAGTGACTTTATACAACGAACCTTACTTTGTAACTTCTGTTTTTTTCCGCCTCGACAAAAAAATGTGTATATCGAATATTTTATCGAACACATTTTATATTGACATTGATTACGTGTATATTGCGATATACATTGATATCGTTTTATCGGCCAAGCCCTAGGCTCAAAGAGGAGTCAACGCCGGGAAAGGAAAATAAGAAAGCCGGACCACAAATCTGGTACTAAACCTTATCGAGTCATTATCTCTCCAATGCTAAATCCTGAACATATACATGTGTATATTGACAATAAAATAATTTTCTATTCTATATCATGTTAATACTTTGACAGCACTGTTGCTTCTAAACCTTATGTAAAGCTGAAGCCTCTACTGCCACACAGTAAACTATGCTACGAGCTACACCACAAACGTAATAACGAATTACAAACCCCGTTTCCATATGAGTTGGGAAATTGTGTTAGATGTAAATATAAACAGAATACAATGATTTGAAAACATTTTCAACCCATATTCAGTTGAATATGCTACAAAGACAACATATTTGATGTTAAACTGATAAACCTTTTTTTTTTTTTTGCAAATAATCATTAATTTTAGAATTTGATGCCAGCAACACGTGACAAAGAAGGTGGGAAAGGTGGCAATAAATACTGATAAAGATGAGGAATGCTCATCAAACACTTATTTAGAACATCCCACAGGTGTGCAGGCTAATTGGGAACAGGTGGGTGCCATGATTGGGTATAAAAACAGCTTCCCAAAAAATGCTCAGCCTTTCACAAGAAAGGATGGGGCGAGGTACACCCCTTTGTCCACAACTGCGTGAGCAAATAGTCAAACAGTTTAAGAACAACGTTTCTCAAAGTGCAATTTCAAGAAATGTAGGGATTTCAACATCTACGGTCCATAATATCATCAAAAGGTTCAGAGAATCTGGAGAAATCACTCCACGTAAGCGGCATGGCCGGAAACCAACATTGAATGACTGTGACCTTCGATCCCTCAGACGGCACTGTATCAAAACCCGACATCAATCTCTAAAGGATATCACCACATGGGCTCAGGAACACTTCAGAAAACCACTGTCACTAAATACAGTTGGTCGCTACATCTGTAAGTGCAAGTTAAAGCTCTAATATGCAAAGCGAAAGCCATTTATCAACAACATCCAGAAACGCCGCCGGCTTCTCTGGGCCCGAGATCATCTAAGATGGACTCATGCAAAGTGGAAAAGTGTTCTGTGGTCTGACGAGTCCACATTTCAAATTGTTTTTGGAAATATTCGACATCATGTAATCCGGACCAAAGGGGAAGCGAACCATCCAGACTGTTATCGACGCAGAGTTCAAAAGCCAGCATCTGTGATGGTATGGGGGTGCATTAGTGCCCAAGGCATGGGTAACTTACACATCTGTGAAGGCACCATTAATGCTGAAAGGTACATACAGGTTTTGGAACAACATATGCTGCCATCTAAGCGCCGTCTTTTTCATGGACGCCCCTGCTTATTTCAGCAAGACAATGCCAAGCCACATTCAGCACGTGTTACAACAGCGTGGCTTCGTAAAAAAGAGTGCGGGTTTTTTCCTGGCTCGCCTGTAGTCCAGACCTATCTCCTATTGAAAATGTGTGGCGCATTATAAAGCGTAAAATACGACAGCGGAGACCCCGGACTGTTGAACGACTGAAGCTCTACATAAAACAAGAATGGGAAAGAATTCCACTTTGAAAGCTTCAACAATTAGTTTCCACAGTGCCAAATTGTTTATTGAGCGTTGTTAAAAGAAAAGGTGATGTAACACAGTGGTGAACATGCCCTTTCCCAACTACTTTGGCACGTGTTGCAGCCATGAAATTCTAAGTTAATTATTATTTGCAAAAAAAAAAAAAAAGTTTATGAGTTTGAACATCAAATATCTTGTCTTTGTAGTGCATTCAATTGAATATGGGTTGAAAAGGATTTGCAAATCATTGTATTCCGTTTATATTTACATCCAACACAATTTCCCAACTCATATGGAAACGGGGTTTGTATAATACTAACTAGTCCATTGCCAAACACGGTAGGCACTGATCGAATTAAAAGTTGTTTTTAGGAAAACCTTTCTTTATTTTGCCGGAGAACAATGTCACTGTTGTCTAACTTTAAATCGAGCTAACGTTGCTAATGTATCATTCACACATTTCTAACCTACTGTTTTTTCTCTCTTCCATCGCCATAAATAGCAGTCACTGAGCCCACCATTAAAAGTATTTTTTTTAGAAAATGTATCTTTTAGTGAAGGTCTGCGGGTGAAGCAGGACTCTTCTTAGCAAACACTCAGAGCGACTTCTTCACAATTGAAGGCACAGTGCCACAAACCATAAAAGTTAAAGGTATGGCACTTTTTACTTCAAATGAGACTGAAAGTTTGTGTAATGACTTTTCCTTCATTGGGTTTCATCGTGGAAATGTTGTGGTGCCGGGTCCTATCAATCAATCAATCAAAGTTTACTTATATAGCCCTAAATCACAAGTGTCTCAAAGGGCTGCACAAGCCACAATGACATCCTCGGCTCAGATCCCACATCGGGGCAAGAAAAAACTCAACCCAATGGGATGACAATGAGAAACCTTGGAGGGGACCGCGAATGTGGGGACCAGTCCATAGTGGATCTGACATAACAGTACATAATTAAAAATGGCTGACGGATGTTTAAGTACATTTCTACCATAAATTGATAATCCGCCGATGTCACACTTAGGGCATAGTCCAAAAGGAGCATTTGGAACAGGTATGAAGTAAGGCAAGATTGTTTTACAAATATCTCCTCAATGCCTCCACAGTTTGATTACAAATTTCCGGGACTTACGCGGATCCCAAATACACAACAACGAGGTACCGATAGGAAAGAAAAGTTGGTTTTGCATAATAGGGCCCCTTTAATGTGTGTCAAAACACAAACCGGAAGTTGCGCTATTTCTCCAAAACCTTTCTAATACAGCAATGCACATTACTCTTAAAAAAAAAAATAAAAAAAATAAACATTGTCTACTCTATGCAAAAACAAGGCAACATTCAAACTTATATAAACCATAAACACACTTCTGCTACGTATTTATGTTCATTATGAATATTTTACACTATTTGTTAGACATAATTCATACTTTCCCCACTAACATTACTGGCCACGTCAAGTGACAGAGTGCGACCTCTTTTTGCAGTGGCCAAGTATTACTGTATCTTTGTGCCGCATGGCGGTAGCGTTGTTGCTCTCAGACAAGCACAAAATGAGGGCGGGGCAACTCGCAGACATACCTAGACAGAAACGTTTGAGATCAAAAATGTAAATAATGCAATTAAAACAAAATAACGCGCTAAATATGATTGTAATTAATTAACCGTAATTAACGTGACGATTTGACACCACTAGACAACAGCAACCTTTAACCACAATATTGTGTTGATGGAAACCTGGTCAATAATGGAAAGGTACCGCTGGTTATATAAGATCTCTTTATAAATAAAGTTGATTTGATTTGATTTGATTTACCCTCTGTATCTGTGATTTTTTATGTTTTTAAAGAATGTTTTACCGCGGCTCCGAAAGGGATAAGCGGTAGAAAATGGATGGATGGATGGTTAGGTACCTCATTTTGCCACAAAATAGGTAATCAAAGGACTTTCTAATTCCCTTTGCATGATTGAATCAAAATGAGCAAGCCTCACTGTTGCACTGGATGATCTAAGGTTGCTGCAATAGTCTTTTGATGCCTCAAGTCACTTACTTATTTACCACATTCAAATACAAAGCCCATCCAAAATAGTATTCATCATCCATCCATCCATATTCTACTCCTTGTCCCTTTTTGGGTTGCGGGGGGCTGGAGCCTATCCCAGCCGCACTTGGGCAGAAGGCAGTGTACACCCTGGACAAGTCGCCACCTCATCACAGGGCCAACACAGATAGACAGACAACATTCACACTCACATTCACACACTAGGGCCAATTTAGTGTTGCCAATCAACCCATCCCCAGGTGCATGTCTTTGGAGGTGGGAGGAAGCCAAAGTACCCGGAGAGAACATGCAAACTCCACACAGAAAGACCCGAAAGTGCTATGCCTAAAAATTAAAATGGCCATGGCACAATATATAATAAGAATGCGGTCATTTCAATATCCACCACTTATTTGGTTGTCAACCTATTCATCCTGAACTATTACAACTTAACTTACAACAGAGCTGTACAGTACTGAATGAGTTAAACTGAGAGACTCACACTCTTATAATTAGCACCATCTACTTTGTGTGTTGTAATCAAAGGCGCCATCTGAATGTTCAAAGAGACTGGACCTGCAGCCTCTTGTGATGTTAGAAAGCGCACAGTTTTTTTATTATTGCATAGGTTTAAAGATGTCTAATGATGAACGTGAACGCTCTGCCTGGTTCAGGAACGACCCAGGAGCCCTTATCCAACTGTTTCTTTTCATTGCATGATTACAGAAAATATGCTGAGATGAGGAACTCAAAGATACCGCTGATGAACACTTTTTGTTCCACGACAGCTTCTGATGACTAACATCTGAACAATCTTTTTACTCTTTTTGACAGTTAAAGGTCTGTCAAAAACTCCATTTTGCAGTTAAATACTTTGATCAAACATTGTTTTGCCGTACCCTCACTGACTTCCTCACCTTCAGCTCCTCCAGGTCAGGTCTCTCCATGCTGACCACAACGGCCAACAGCTGGTCCTCCAGCCCGTCTCTTGTCACAGTGAAGTCTATCAAAGTGCACTGGGCCTGCAGCTCCGGCTGGTAATGAGGACTTGCAAGCTTGGTGTGCAGAATGAGGCGGAACGTGTGGTTGTACTCACACTCCTTGTCACCAATCTTTATGTATCTGTTTGAAAAAGTGAGTAATTGAGGGCAAGCAAATTAAAAACTCTGAACAACTTATATCAGCTACTTCTAAAGATGGCCATGTCCTTTACATGCAATACCTTCTAATTGTTCAGGGATGTCTGATGTTGTTGCTAGTCGTTAAGTTGTTGTTAAGCTAGTCGTCTTATGCTCTGGCAAACCAGGTTTGTATGAGGTGAGTTAGGGAGCTGCATTGAATGCATACCGCCACCTACTGTACGTAGTTGTAAAGACAAATAATTTAAACACTTCAAGAATATTAATAAAATGTTACAAAATCAAAATTAAATAAATTTGTTGTCGCGGACATTATAGGAAGAGTTAGAATCGCCGAAGGACGCAGAACAGTAAACCATACTTGCCAACCCTCCCGGATTTGCCGGGAGACTCCCGAAATTCAGCGCCTCTCCCGAAATCCTCCCGGGACAAATTATCTCCCGAAAATCTCACGAAATTCAGGCGGATTCAGGTCCGCATGGACCTGAGTCAGCTTTCCCACAATATAAACGGTGTGCCTGCCCAATGACGTTATAACTGTAGAATGATCGAGGGCGAGTTCTTGGTTCCTTATGTGGGTTTATTGTTAGGCAGTTTCATTAACGTCCTCCCAGCGCGGTAACAACACACAACAACAGAAGTCACGTTTTGGTCTACCATAAAGCAGTTCGTCTGCCGTAAACTGCAATGTTGTGACACTCTTAAACAGGACAATACTGCCATCTAGTGCATTTGATGAAAGAACTTTTGTGTGTGCCACACATCAATGCATCATCAGAGAGGGTGTTCAGCATGGTTAGAAAAATAGTGACAGAGAATAGAACAAGGATGGACAATTCAACCCTTAACTCAACAAGTATATGTGTAAATAAATGAACACTGAAATTCAAGTATTTATTTTATATATATATATATATATATATACACAATAAAATAAATATATATTTATAGCTAGAATTCACTGAAAGTCAAGTATTTCTTATATATATACATATATATATATATATATGAAATACTTGACTTGGTGAATTCTAGCTGTAAATATACTCCTCCCCTCTTAGCCACGCCCCCAACCACCCCCCCCCCCCTCCTCCCGAAATCGGATGTCTCAAGGTTGGCAAGTATGCAGTAAACACCTATCATCACAGCATCCACCACCTGCACCCATTTATTGATAATTAGGCGCACCTGTGTGTGAGCTCCACACACACCCAGAGTCCGCAAACACATACGATAACAAGAAGTTGTGATATTTATTGCAGAAAAAAACCAGCAACATTAAAGAACATAGAGCATGTGCAAAAACAATCCTTTCTTGTGTTGCAATGTCGATGTTCAGATTTCTGAGGTCTGTAAATGCACCTTGCTCACCGTGACCATACAAAATGAGGACGTTTTGTGTTGCTGTCGTAGCTAACGCTGTGGTGCAAGCAATGTTGGCTCTTGGCTCGTTTGGGTCGGCAATAAAGGTTAAAAAGAGCGTCAGACTGCGTATGCCTCCATAATATGTCAAAACGTTACATTACGTACAGGACGTTACTTGCACAATATAAGTTCAAGTGCTCTGTTGCAAGTGTTTGAGTCTCATTGACTGCCTGCAGGACATCGAAGCCTGGCTTTCAGTTAACTTCCTGAGCCTAAATGAAAACAAAACAGAAGTTATGTTGTTCGGTCCAAGTCGCTCTCCCTCCCCCAACGTTGACCTCAGCACTCTGACCCCGTATCTCAGCAACTGTGTCACTAACCTGGGGATAAAGTTCGACTCAGATTTTAAGTTCGAAAAACAAAGCAGCGTCGTACAAAAAAGCTTTTATCAACTACACCAAATAGCAAAAGTGAAACCGTTTCTATCAGGACATGATCTTGAGAAATTAATCCACACCTTTATCTCGACTCGTCTAGACTACTGCAATGCCCTGTATGTAGGCATTAGCCAGGCCTCCCTCGCCAGCCTGCAGCTCGTGCAGAACTCTGCTGCTCGTCTGCTAACACAGACCCGCAGGCGTGAGCACATCACCCCTATATTAGCATCTCTTCACTGGCTCCCTGTGCGTTACCGAATACATTTTAAACTCCTTCTATTTGTTTTTAAATGTCTGAACAACCTCGCTCCAACATATCTCTCCGACATCCTTCAGCCTTACTGCCCCCCCCGATCCCTAAGATTAGCCGATCAGCTGATACTGATGGTCACTGACACAAGGCTGAAGCTTAGAAGTGACAGAGCTTTCGCCGTTGCTGCTCCCAAGCTCTGGAACGACTTACCTTTAGTGTTAGACAGGCCTCCTCTCTTCCTGTTTTTAAATCGCTCTTAAAAACATACTTTTATTCCATGGCTTTTAACACTGAGTGATCTCCATCCTGCTATGGCGTCCCATAATACACCTGCTGGGAACCTGTTTTTATGTTTTATTTATTTATTTATTTATTTATTTTTTATCGTGCTCTGTTTGTGTTGTGTTGTGTTTGCTTGTTCTCTTGTTATCTTTTAACCTGCCCTTTGTACAGCACTTTGGCTACGCCTGTGGTAAATTTGAAATGTGCTTTATAAATAAAGTTGATTTGATTTGATTTGACTAATGCAGCAAAATGACGCGCAGATAGCTACCGCATTTTTCGGAGTATAAGTCGCACCGGTGTATAAGTCGCACCTGCCGAAAATGCATAATAAAGAAGGAAAAAAACATAGAAGTCGCACTGGAGCCCGGCCAAACGATGAAAAAAACTACGACTTATAGTCCAAAAAATACGGTACTTTTTTCTGGTTGGTCCCTTTTATGTTGGCAGCGGTGCCATTATGTAACTGAGTTTCGGTACCCATCCCAATGCATTAGCCAAAAAGCTCTCTCCCGGTTGCAGTTAGTTCAAAACACGGCAGCACGACTTTTAACAGGGCCCAGGAAACGCGAGCATATAACCCCAATTCTTGAGACTTTGCACTGGCTCCCTGTTCATTTTAGAATTTATTTAAAAATCTTGCTGTTTGCTTTTAAAGCTTTGCATGGACTGGCACCTCAATATATCTCAGACCTCATCCAAATTTATACTCCTGCGCGCGCTCTGAGGTCCGAGAGCCAGCTCCAGCTCATGGTGCCCAAGACGAGACTTAAAACCAGGGGAGACAGGGTCTTCTCTGTGGTTGGCCCTAAGCTCTAGAACACTCTGCCCCTCCATGTTCGAACTGCTCCCACAGTGGAGTGTTTTAAGTCTCATCTTAAGACCCACTTTTATTCTCTGGCTTTTAACACTATGTGAGTTGTGTGGTCCCCTGTGTTTTTAAAATGTGTTTTCTATTTATTGTTTTAATTGGTTTTACCCTTTAAAATAGTTTTTAATCATATTTATTTTTATATTGTTTTTATATTTATTTATTTTGTTTTTATTCAGTCATTGGTGGAGCTAAGGATAATATTTGAATTTTGTTTTCAATATTTTTGTGCAGCATATTTTTGTTGTTTAAATGTGCTATACAAATAAAGTGGATTGGATTGGATTGAATGTTTGAATACACAAAAACAACTGATTTTGTTCAGAGAAAAAATCTGCTTCCAACAGAAACAGAAAGGGGCCAAAGTAAAAGTTACAACCTAATCCGATTTCTAGTTTGTCAATGATTAAGACTAAAATGACAAAAACATTTGTATTGTGGACCTAAAAAGATATTTCATTTGGAGATGCTTCACTAAAAGCTGTAAAGGTTCAAAACTAAGGCCACCCAGGCTAAACTGGGGCCCTAAGCAGAATCTTATTTGGAGTGCCCACCAATTACAAACTGTGTTCACAGTTTTTTATTTATGTGAACAATTGTTATTCTTTTTTAATCAAACTTTAATTGTATTTGATGCATGTTTTTTACTACAATTAATTCATGGGAAAGAAATATAATATAATAAATATAATATTTATTTTTTAAATTTTAACATCATTGAAACAAATTATTCAAATGATCACTACATTTATAAACCTTTGTAAATCAACTACGACCGGGATTCGAACACAGCACATATGCCTTACAAAACAAGGACTAATGGTGTGTTACAGGAGGCAGTGTGACATTTTAGGGACATTTGCCATTGTAGTCCTGTTGGTGACGGGGCGGAAGGTGGCTATGAATACGTTTGTGGTAAAATGTCATATCAAGTGCCCTGTCATTCATTAATTTTTAATAATAAAACAGCCAAAGCGGGGTAGTCGCCACCTCATCACAGGGCCAACACAGATAGACAGACAACATTCACACTCACATTCACACACTAGGGACCATTTAGCGTTGCCAATCAACCTATCCCCAGGTGCATGTCTTTGGAGGTGGGATGAAGACGGAGTACCCGGAGGGAACCCACGCAGTCACGGGGAGAACATGCAAACTCCGCACAGAAAGATCCCGAGCCAGTGGGTTGAACCCAGGACCTTTTTATTGTGAGGCACACGCACTAACCTCTGTATCACCAATATATATATATACCGTATTTTTCGGATTATAAGTCGCAGTTTTTTTCATAGTTTGGCCGGTGGTGCGATTTATACTCTGGAGAGACTTATGTGTGAAATTATTAACACATTACCGTAAAATATCAAATAATATTATTTGTCTGTCTATCTGTGTTGGCCTTGCGATGAGGTGGCGACTTGTCCAGGGTGTACCCCGCCTTCCGCCCGATTGTAGCTGAGATAGGCTCCAGCGCTCCTCGCGACCCCGAAGGGAATAAGCGGTAGAAAATGGATGGATGGATGGATCTCATTCACGTATGAGACTAGACGTATAAGATTTCATGGGATTTAGCAATTAGGAGTGACAGATTGTTTGGTAAACGTATAGCATGTTCTATATGTTATAGTTATTTGAATGACTCTTACCATAATATGTTACGTTAACATACCAGGCACGTTCTCAGTTGGTTATTTATGCATCATATAACATACACTTATTCAGCCTTTTGTTCACTATTCTTTATTTATTTTAAATTGCCTTTCAAATGTATATTCTTGGTGTTGGATTTTATCAAATAAATTTCCCCCAAAAATGCGACTTAACTCCCGTGCGACTTACATGTTTTTTTTTCCTTCTTTATTATGCATTTTCGGCCGGTGCGACTTATAATACGGTATATCAATGTCTCTTTTTTAATGTATTTATTCATTTTGTTTGACTCTGGAGGTGAAAAGTAAAAAAATAAAAGCCTGCCGGATTGTTCTCCACTCTGCATCTGACTCCTATTTTTGATCAAGTCTTGACAGATATTTGATGAGACGGTTTCTTACCTCCCCTTTTTGATGGTTTCTCTGCCTAGAAGAGGTCCAAGAACAGGATCCAGGTTTTCATCCAAGTTCTCTAGCAGAACCACATCGCCTTGTACAAGTGCTCTCTCTATGGTGTCCAGGTACCTAAATAATAAAAAAAGTACAGTAAAAACAGCTCGTTGCCAAATAAAATGACATTTTCAGAAGAAAACTACTCACCCCCTCTGTCCAATGCGAATGACATGCAGATGTTCACTATATTTGTTTTTGATCCACTTAATACCCTGCAGCTGAGGGTCTACCATGAGAGGCCAGCGCTGGCAAGAAACGAGAATGGTGGCATTCTCAGTGGACATCCTGTCTGCAGGTAACCCCTCGTTCTGCCACATAGCAATGTCGGCATCATCCGTGAGCATGGTGATAGGATCCAACTTGGGGGTTATCGGGATAGGAACCTTTAAGATAATATCAATGTATAATATTAATTTTTTTATACCACTTGTTCTCATTAGGGTCACAAGTGCACTGGAGCCTATACCAGATGATTTTGGGGACGAGGTGGGGGTACACCCTTGAATGGTCGCCAACCCATACATACTTGTATACAAACAAGCAGTCTCACTCTTATGGGCAGCTATGGACAGTGAACAGTTTATATTTGCCATAGCATTTGTCATGATCCGTTACCCGGGTCATGGCCTGATTTATGTTTAGTAGCTTTTTTCCTATGTTTTAGTCTGTTCCCTGGCTGTATCAATCAGTCAATGTACCCTCTTTCCTTTTGTTTACTATTGGTTTCCATGAGCACCAATTCTCCACACCTGCCCTTGTTTAGTAATTAGTGTTCCCACCAGCTGTTTTGGTTAATCACTCCCCTTTATAGTTTTCATATAGGTCAATGCTGGCTTTCGCGACATTTACGTTTCTTCTGGTTTTTCACCACGCTGAAGTGTTTTCCCTAACTTGAAGCCAAGCTATTTCGACATAAATGGAGTGCTTACCCATAATTGACCGGAAAAAAACGTCCCTGGCCAGCTGGACGAAACAGACAACTTTCCATCAAGTGAGTCACACTTTATATTGATCATGATACACGCAACACTTCATGACAGACAACGTGTGCTGTCTGGCTAGCTGTGTACAAACAAAACATGAAATAATACTTTACAGATACTGTAATATGATTATTCATGTTTTTCAGTCAGTACAGACTGGTGTCCTATCGCATTGTGTTGTGCATTACAAACTCAAACGCGTTTCGTGCTGACGTACAAGCTTATCACTTTCCGTATTTAGCTTTTACGGCTAATATCGTAGCATGCCAATGTGTTACTACGCTAGAAAAAGAGTTCCTCAGTGTTCACTCTTACAACAACAATGTTGCTACAGCTTGGTTATTAAACAGGTTACGGAACATAAATTGGGTATTGTTGACGGTTTTTGAACGCATTTTTAAAGTGATTTAGAGGTGGAATTGATTGTTCCCATTAGCTTTATTGCTAACCACCAAGAACAAAAACAAATTTTATATGTTAGAAAACGGGAAAAAAAACAAAACTTTTGTCTTCCTGTTTCTCATGATTGTGAACGATAGGCACAATCATTATCAGTTCCCCTTTAACCATTTGGTACACTTGTAACTGCACATTGTTACACTACATCTACTCAGTGGCCTAGTGGTTAGAGTGTCCGCCCTGAGATCAGTAGGTTGTGAGTTCAAACCCCGGCCGAGTCATACCAAAGACTATAAAAAAATGGTACCCATTACCTCCCTGCTTGGCACTCAGCATCAAGGGTTGGAATTGGGGGTTAAATCACCAAAAATGATTCCCGAGCGCGGCCACCGCTGCTGCTCACTGTTCCCCTCACCTCCCAGGGGGTGAACAAGGGGATGGGTCAAATGCAGAGGACAAATTTCACCACACCTAGTGTGTGTGTGACAATCATTGGTACTTTAACTTTAACTACAATATAGTGATTTATTTTTCTGAACTAGGTTTTGTAGCAGAAATAACATGACTGATTGTAAAACTAAAGATGAGCAAATACTGTGTAATCCTCTACAGCAAAAATCAACCGTCTGTCTCTGATGGGAGTAAAGGGCCACCTGCGTGTACAATGATCCTCCTCCTGTTAGCAAATACGGCTGTCATGCCAAAAAGCCTGGCTTTTTAGTGTTGTGGTCAGTGAAGTGTACAGATTTTTCAGCCCAGTTGACATGGTGAGTATGCAAGGCTATTCATATATTGCAGAAAGTACTGTGTCTTGTTCTGTCTCACGTTTCCACAGGGCATTTATAAACATTTTCTCTTGTGTTATATGGTGTACCTTTCTGCCCTATCACCTTTTGTTTACAATTGTGGTCTTAATTAAAGACTCTCCTCTTTTGATTCCGTCTTTCCTACCGTTTCTACATCTGGGGTCAACACCTTGACCAAGTCCCAACATTTTTCAGTGGAAATATTGTAGGAGAATACAGAAATTGAGAAAACTGAAACCAAGCTATACGCACCGCCAGTTGACTAAGATAAGGCCTCCAGGTTTCGTCCATCAGTCGTAGCCTGTAGGGTTTGGTGAAGTAGCCAAGGTAGGAGATAAAAGCAGTTATGAGCAGGACGTCTCCACACAGAGTCCTCTCTTGTTCCCTGAAATTCATGATGGCCTCTGCCCAGCGAACATTCTCTGACGCCAGGCCCCCCACCTGAAATTCAATGGCAAAACACATTGTGACAATGTTATTCCCCCGGGTAGTCAGATCATTTTGATATAAATAAATCTGTGAGTCGTATCACAAAAAGAAAGAGAGGAAAAAAATATCTTCACAAACAACTTTGCCACCTTTAGGTCCACTTTTAATAGGCTCTTATATCCTTTACTGCCTCTCTGCTCATGTAACAACACCTTTACTCTTTACTGCAGCAATGATGCCATTCTCCTCCAGGGATCAACAATATTCAACTTAATATCTTAGCTTTTCTAAACTTGGTGACGCTGCCCTGAGGCACCAAGTGTAACTTCTCTGGCATACATCAGAGAAACACTGCATACTTCAGCATGTTGGCAACATTTGCATTGCTATCTGCAACTGACTGGCACATTATCTTCCTATTATTGTGGTTGTCAGGCCTTCTGCAAATGAATATTAACAATTTACATTACCGACTGCCTCAATAGGCTTCTTGTTTGTTTACTTCCAGTCAGCAGAATGACATAATAGGCATACTGTAGGTGTGTATGGGGTATTAACATATATATTTTCATTTAAAGAAAGAGACAACATAAATAGCTTGTTTGTATGTACACGGATTAACACAACTGTGTGCAGGAATAGCATGGCACTTTGCACCTTTTTTTTTTTTTTTTTTTACTCAGAAGAAGCCGCAGCTAATTGTACTTAAAGTAAAATGTAAGTGTTTTAAAATAAAATAACATACATATTTATTATTCCATCCATCCATCCATTTTCTATCGCTTATTTATTATTGCCAAATATTATTATTATTATTATTACTGTTATTATTATTATCTCAGTGGCCTTGTGGTTAGAGTGTCCGCCCTGAGATCGGTAGGTCGTGAGTTCAATCCCCGGCCGAGTTATACCAAAGACTATAGAAATGGGACCCATGACCTCCCTGCTTGGCACTCAGCATCAAGGGTTGGAATTGGGGGTTAAATCACCAAAATGATTCCCGAGCGTGGCCACCGCTGCTGCTCACTGCTCTCCTCACCTCCCAGGGGGTGGAACAAGAGTATGGGTCAAATGCAGCGAGTAATTTCACCACACCTAGTGTGTGTGTGTGTGACTATCAGTGGTACTTTACTTTAATATTAACAGTGAATTGTATTGAGTGGCTTACTATTGTTGCTATTGTGACAAATGCGTAACGTCATGCTTTGCATGGCAATTTCAGGGCTAAAAGCCCAATAGCGATATCATTCTGGATTGTTTTGTTTTAAGTCATTAAAGGAATATAGAAACAGTTGAATTATGACATTTGAGACCGAATGACATCGTTAAAATGAATATTTGGAAATGCACTAGTATTGACATTTTGAGGAAGAAAAACCTGGAATAGTCACATGACTGTCACCTGATAACCACTCCAATATGTTCCCTGGACTTCACTTAGCGACTTCATTAAATTAACCCAAGCACAACGTTATATCAAACCATTTTAGGTACATTTAAAGCAGGGGTGTCAAACGTACGGCCCGCGGGCTGGATCAGGCCAGCAAACATGTTTGGTCCGGCCCGCAAGATGAGTTTGCAAAGTATAAAAATGAGCTGACACTTTTAAATGAAAGAAACTGCTGTTGTAAATGTGTCCACTGGATGTCGCAAAAGCAATTCTTTGAATTCTCTGACTTCAGAGGGGGCGTAGCTATGTGCAGTGTGTCAACACTTCTGTATTTGGACACTACATACTAATGATAGTATACAAAATGTGGATTATTAAGTTCATGCTTTGGTTGTCAAAGACGTTGGTAATGTAACTTGTTACATTTAGGGATGTCCGATAATATCGGACTGCCGATATTATCGGCCGATATATGCTTTAAAATGTAACATCGGAAATGATCGGTATCGGTTTCAAAATTATCGGTATCGGTTTCAAAAAGTAAAATGCATGACTTTTTAAAGCGCCGCTGTGTACACGGACGTAGGGAGCAGTACAGAGCGCCAATAAACCTTAAAGGCACCACCTTTGCGTGCCGGCCCAGTCACATAATATCTACGGCCTTTCACACACACACAAGTGAATGCAATGCATACTTGATCAACAGCCATACAGGTCACACTGAGGGTGGCCGTATAAACAACTTTAACACTGTTACAAATATGCGCCACACTGTGAACCCACACCAAACAAGAATGACAAACACATTTCGGGAGACCATCCGCACCGTAACACAACATAAACACAACAGAACAAATATCCAAAACCCCTTGCAGCACTAACTCTTCCGGTACGCTACAATATACACCCCGCTACCCTCTGGCCCCCCACCCCCACCTCAACCCCGCTCCCCCCCACCTCAATCTCCTCATGCTCTCTCAGGGAGAGCATGTCCCAAATTCAAAGCTGCTGTTTTGAGGCATGTTAAAAAAAATAATGCACTTTGTGACTTCAATTATAAATATGGCAGTGCCACGTTGGCATTTTTTTCCATAACTTGAGTTGATTTATTTTGGAAAACCTTGTTACATTGTTTAATACAGTGTTTTTCAACCTTTTTTGAGCCAAGGCACATTTTTTGCGTTGAAAAAATCCGGAGGCACACCACCAGCAGAAATCATTAAAAAACGAATCTCAGTTGACAGTAAAAAGTTGTTGTCGCAATTGTTGGATATGACTTTAAACCATAACCAACCATGCATCAATATAGCTCGTCTCAAATTTGGATTTTTGTCACGCCCTGACTTATTTTGAGTTTTTTGCTGTTTTCCTGTGTGTAGTGTTTTAGTTCTTATCTTGCGCTCCTATTTTGGTGTTTTTTTCGCTTTTTTTGGTATTTTCCTGTAGCAGTTTCATGTCTTCCTTTTGAGCGATATTTCCCGAATCTACTTTGTTTTAGCATTCAAGAATATTCCAGTTGTTTTTGTCCTCCTTTGTGGGGACATTGTTGATTGCCATGTCATGTTCGGATGTATTTTGTGGACGCTATCTCTGCTCCACAGTAAGTCTTTGCTGTCGTCCAGCATTCTGTTTTTTGTTTTCTTTGTAGCCAGTTCAGTTTTTGTTTCGTTCAGCATAGCCTTCCCTAAGCTTCAATGCTTTTTCTTAGGTGCACTCACCTTTATTTTTTGGGGGTTTAAGCATTAGACACCTTTTTACCTGCACACTGCCTCCCGCTGTTTCCGACATCTACAAAGAAATTAGCTACAGGCTGCCACCTACTGATATGGAAGAGTATTACACGGTTACTCTGCCGAGCTCTAGACAGCACTGGCACTCAACAACACATAATTTGCAGACTATAATTACTGGTTTGCAAAAAACATTTTTAACCCAAATAGGTGAAATTAGATAATCTCCCACGGCACACCAGACTGTATCTCACGGCACACTAGTGTGCCACGGCACAGTGGTTGAAAAACACTGGTTTAATGCATCCAGCGGGGCATCACAACAAAAGTAGGCATAATAATGTTTTAATTCCACGACTGTATATATCGGTATCGGTTGATATCGGAATCGGTAATTAAGAGTTGGACAATATTGGAATATCGGATATCGGCAAAAAAGCCATTATCAGACATCTCTAGTTACATTTATATCCAAATAAATGCTTTTGATAATCTGTACATTTCGCGTTATACTTATAACTGGGAGGCATATTTGACGGATAAACATAATAATCACATAATTTCTTCAGAAAGTATAAATGACCACAAATGAAGATAGACTATTAACCGCAATATGTCAGTGTAAAAATCAACAACGTGATTTTTACATTTTCAGAATGTGTTTGGTCTATTTTTGAACAAAGAAAACAATCTGAAGTTGTCTTTATTTTTAAGTTATCATGCCATGATTTTACCAGTCCGGCCCACTTGGGAATAGATTTTCCTCCACGTGGCCCCTGAGCTAAAATGACTTTGACATCCCTGATTTAAAGCATTATGACTTTTTATGGGTTAACGTAGATTTCATGAAGTAGTCCTTAATTTCAGCATGATTGGGAGTTTGTAATGTTCCAACAGTGACACACCAATGTCAGTCTCAAAATGAATCTCTATGACTCCTAAGCAAGTAATGGAGAAGACCCACTTTTTTCTTCATGGTATGTTTTTTTCCCATTCATTTTTGACATTTCGCAAACCCCAAAAAGTGCTGTGACCGCCTCTTTCACCCCCACTGCGACCAAACAGAGCTGTGTTGATCTAATGCATGAAGAGAAAGGGATATGCTCACCAGGCGGTTGGCCAGGGAAATGGTGTGTGTGGTCGATTCTGCTTCCTGTTGGCACTTAAGCTTGTCTGCAGTAGCTTTTTCAAACTTTGCTGTGAGCTTGGCCAGGTTCTCATTAAGGTGCTGATATACAAACACGCACACACAAAGAACAAACATTGACACTTGTTAAAGTACAGCATGGGCTTAAAGACACAAATAAATCACTGTCGTCTTCCAGTGACACGAACTTGGGATGAAGTGAAAAGTTAGGTGAAATTCGTCACTCTGTCCACTATGGATTTATTTTTCATGTGGAAACAATTAGCACAAGGACAAACAGGATTATTGCGCATATGCACAGTTCAGCAGATTAGTTTGAGGATTGCTAATTCCCCCCGAAGTCACTTTCAACTCAACGGATCCAACAGGGTGCTGAGAAATGACGGACAGACGCTGTATCTTATTAACAGCCGTCGCTCTACGCTCTGCAGGATTTTGACGCAGGCGGCAGTGGCTGCCGCAGCATCCCATCCCACCCCGAGCGCTGTGCTCTGCTGGGGCTCTCCGGCACTTTGATGTGCTGAATGTCAAGCGCCACTGAGAAACAATTATTTACAGCTGCTTTTATCAATAGGGGTTTTAGGCTGATGGATTTAGTTTTGATTAATGAACAGTAAAAGCCCTAATAGCACTTACAGCAGCTTTGTATTACTGCTGGGAAGTATATCATTACTGGTGGCGCTCAAGTGTCAGCTGGTAGTCAAACCCTTGATAAAATAATTCATCTCCTGAATTGTTTCTTCACTTTTGCTTTTGGCTGTTTTTATCTTATTTCTTCTGCGCAATCCAATTGTTATTCATTTATATACAGTATGGTTGTAAAACCTACGGCCCGAGGGCCGAAATAGGCCCGCGAACAGGTTTAATCCGGCCCGCGAGATGAGTTTGCTGACTATAAAAATGAGTTGTCATTTTTTAATGAAATAAACTTCTGTTCTAAATGTGTCCACTGGATGCCGGAATAGCAATTTGTATTCCCTGCTGCAAGAGCACGCATAATTTTAGAGGGGGCGGAGCTATGTGCAGTGTCTCAACACTATTTATGTACATTTTAAGTTTTGGTGTTGTTTACTGCCATCATCTTGCAGTCTACACATATCTCTTATGTGTGACTGCCATCTACTGGTCACACTTATCATTACACCATGTACCAAATAAAATAGCTTCGAGGTCGGTAAGCAAAACCAGAATTATTCC
This sequence comes from Nerophis lumbriciformis, assembly GCF_033978685.3. Lineage (NCBI taxonomy): Eukaryota > Metazoa > Chordata > Actinopteri > Syngnathiformes > Syngnathidae > Nerophis > Nerophis lumbriciformis. The sequence continues at coordinate 22,931,136 of NC_084558.2, read as the reverse complement.
GTACTTTAGGCGCACCGAGTTATAAGGCGCACTGTCGATATTCTGAGAAAATTAAAGGATTTTAAGTGCGCTTTATAGTCTGAAAAATATGGTATCCCTTCGAACTTCATGTGTTATTAATGAAACAAGTGTGTGAATGTGAGTGTGAATGTTGTAGGTCTGTGTTGGCCCTGTGATGAGATGGCGACTTTTCAGGGTGTACCCCCGCCTTCCGCCCAAGAGGGACAACCGGATGGATGGATTGGGTCCAAATTCACAAATGTTGTTGTTAGGTATGTCCGATAATGGCTTTTTGCCGATATCCGATATTCCGATATTGTCCAACTCTTTAATAACAGATACCGATATCAACCGATACATACAGTCGTGGAATTAACACATTATTATGCCTAATTTGGACAACCAGGTATGGTGAAGATAAGGTACTTTTAAAAAAAATGTATAAAATAAAATAAGATAAATAAATTAAAAACATTTTCTTGAATAAAAAAGAAAGTAAAACAATATAAAAACAGTTACATTGAAACTAGTAATTTATGAAAATTAGTCAAATTAACTGTTAAAGGTTAGTACTATTAGTGGACCAGCAGCACGCACAATCATGTGTGCTTACGGACTGTATCCCTTGCAGACTGTATTGATATATATTGATGTATAATGTAGGAACCAGAATATTAATAACAGAAAGAAACAACCCTTTTGTGTGAATGAGTGTGAATGAGTGTAAATGGGGGAGGAAGGTTTGTTGGGTTGGTGCACTAATTGTAAGTGTATCTTGTGTTTTTTATGTTGATTTAATTAAAAAAAAAAAAAAAAAAAAAACCAAAAAACGATACCGATAATAAAAAACAGATACCGATAATTTCCGATATTACATTTTAACGCATTTATCGGCCGATGATATCGGCAGGTCGATATTATCGGACATCTCTAGTTGTTGTAGATGATGCTATGTATGTACAGAATAAACCACATGATGTTACTACGTCATCCATCCATCCATCCATTTTCTATAAGTAAATTACATTCACAACATCCTGTACAATGATATTGATATCATTATTTACCTCATTTTCTGATAGATCAAAAATTAACACCAATGGGGGTATCTTAAAACTGCCAAACTAAACTCCACCTATTTGACTGATACACATTATCACATAATTTTGTATACAAATGAAATAAACAAATTAAGATACAACACTAATAACCGCAACATGAAATTGTAAAAAAAAACATGATTTGTACATTTTCAGAATGTGCTTTTAAACAAAGGAAACAATCAGAAGACACCCCTCGTATACAGGGTTCATCCACACTAAGTTATTTTTGACAAGCCATTTTTCACTCAGCACTTTGTTGAAAAGTCCAATTGTGAGCATTGCATTGTATCTCCTCCAGTTTCTTTTATATGGTCAAGTATATCTATTTTTGTAGCTTATATCAAACAGTTTGGAGTCCAGGGTAGTTTATATGTACTTTTGTGTGTACCTACTGGCTATATCTGACCTTGAAAACGGTTTACCTTGCCTCAGCAGGTTAAATTTTTTGTAGTATAACCTTTATGTACAGTATATGTATCAACGAGGGCTGTCACAATTACGTAAACATTGTTACGTCAAAAACACATACGCATCAATGCGAGCCAAACCTCTCTGTTACGAAAATGGAACTGTCACGTTCTGCTAGGCTTACCGCAGGAAGCAAGAATGTGGCAACATGTAGTATCAATAAAGTCTTTAACAATGAATAATCAGCTCACACGGCGTAGCAAGGGACAAAAAAATAAAGGAGAGCTAACTAAATAGTACAAATAGTGGGGAGCAGGCTAACAGGTTAAGAAGCTACATAACCAACAGGAAACAATACGTGAAGATAGGCGAACACACGTCTACAGAGCTGAAAATATCTTGTGGTGTACCACAATTGTCAAATTTTTATAAAAACAACATTTGTAAATTTATAAGGGACTTTAAGTTAGTATTATTTGCAGATGGTATAAGTGTGTTTTGTTCAGTAGAGAACACACAGAACCAAAGACTATAAAAATGGGACCCATTACCTCCCTGCTTGGCACTCAGCATCTAGGGTTGGAATTGCGGGTCGAATCACCAAAAGGATTCCTGAGCGCGGCCACCGCTGCTGCTCACTGCTCCCCTCACCTCCCAGGGGGTGGAACAAAAGGATGGGTCAAATGCAGAGGGTAATTTCACCACACCTAGTGTGTGTGTGACTATCAGTGGTACTTTTTTTTAAAATTTTGAATACAAATAATAACAGAAGAATTTAACTACCGTAATCAAAAAGATGGTTTTACAAAAATCTTTGAATCTCAGTAAAACTAAAATAATGCTATTCGGTAACAGTAGAAGAGAAAGTCACACACAAATACAAATAGACAGAGTAAAATTGAAAGGGTAAAAGAAAACAAATTTTTGGGTGTAATAAAAGATGATAAAAATGAATTGGAAACCTCATGTAAAAAATATACAACATAAAGTAGCAAGAAACACGTCAATAATGAAACGCAAAATATGTTCTGGACCAAAAATCACTTCATATTCTCTACTGCTCGCTAGTGTTACCATATCTGAGTTATTGTGCAGAAATATGGGGAAACAACTACAAATGTGCACTTCATTCACTAACGATGTTACAAAAAAGATCAATTATAATAATACAACATGTTGGATATAGAGAACACTAAAACCCTTTATTTATTGAATCACACATATTGAAATCCAACAATTTGGTGCATTTGCAAACAGCTAAAATGATGTATAAAGTAAACTAGAACTTGCTACCCAAGAATGTACAACAATTCTTCTCGACAAAAGAGGAGCAATATAATCTTAGAGGAAAATCTAATTTAAAACATTTGTATGTGCGTACAGCACTTAAAACCTTTAGTATATCCGTATGTGGGATTAAATTATGGAACGGATTAAGCACAGTAATCAAACAAAGCACCAATATGATTCAGTTTAAGAGACTGTTCAAACTACAAGTGGTTACAGAGTACAAAGAAGAACAATTACGATAAAACAACTTGAACCTTTTTTTTGAGATAATGATTATTTATGTATTTAATTGTTTTTTTAATTTATTTAATTTGCTTACTTACTTATGGTAAATTATTTTTTTATTTTTTATTTATTCACTGTTCTGTTACAAACAGATAACGAGGAAATGGGATAAAATTGCTATGGTATGAAAAGGGGTATGATTAAATAAACTCTGCTAATCCTACTCCTTTTCGGACGTGCTGTAATGAAACAATTAGAAATATGTGATGCATTACATTGTATCGTATGCATGTTCGAAATAAACTGAACTGATCAGGCTAAAGGAAACCAAGCCATCTGGCATTCAGTGGCATCAAATAGTTGACATCAACAAATCACACGCATGAGAAACAAAATGAACCTGCGCCGCCTTTGTGGCTATGTTCCCACTTTAAAGGACTAGTTTACACAATGACGAACAACAGAGCACCATTCACTACACACAGTCAACACAGTCTATTATATTTTCCATGCTGACATTTTTACACGTGACTGTGGTGAAACTGTTATTTTCCAGGCATGCTTTTAATTTGAGAGCCTGACTTTACTGGCCACCATTTGTAGTGTTGTCACAGTGTTGTTCATTGAACCCTTTTATATATGTTTTGTTAGCTGTGAGTTTTGTTCGCAACTAAGAGATGATGAGAGATCATTATGACACGTGCACATCTGAACAAGGACGTGGATGGGCAATACAGCTGTTTTAATTCTGCCGCAAATGGCCATTAGAAAACCGATCAGTGCACATGTTATCTAAAAAAAATCCCTTGTAGCCCATATCAGAATTAAAAACCCTGATACCATCCATAATCACTTAAAGGGCCCATTTGCAACATTTACACAGATGTCTAGAGCGCGCTGACTTTCCAATGTACTTTGCACAGTATACCCCGCCCTCTTAGGCTTCTGGGATGTAATGACATAATTACATGCGTACGTAACACATGCACAAGCATTAGCTTTAAGTGTTGTAAGTTAATAATAGCGATTTGGATAGTTAGCATTAGCTGTCATTGAATGTATATCCTATCATAACAACAACATGACTGCAATTTGTTTGTTGCTTCTCTTGGACCGCTTTTGTATGTGTGCACGCACTACCTGCGCGTGCATGTTGACGAGACCGGGTGAGAGACAGTCGTAAACACAGATTGTTTTTTTCAGGCTGGTAAAAATGTCACTACACAAACTTAATAATTGTGAAAAAGGTAGATCATTTGAACACATATGTGTTCTGTTAATCCACTAATGGTTACACAAGCCAGCCAATGGTGTTCTTGTTATATTTTTCGCTTTGAAAAATGCAACTGTGAGCAGGTTGCAAACAACACCTTTAAAGGGGAATTGTTCACAATTAATATGATTTATTAGATGTTTTTACTTTTTTGCATTCTAAATATTAAATAAATGCAATCAAAAGTCTGCTTACAATGGAGCCTATGGAAGCTGTTAAATTCTGCCTACAAAGCCTTTAAAAAAAACATCCAAACATTCCCATTCGGGTTTTATATGCATGATGTAAGTATATACGTTATGATAACGGGTACATTTATAATAACATTTAATATTTACGTATTGTGATCATTTTAAGCAAACGCGGTGCATTAATTTAAAAAAACGTTTGCTGTTATTTTTTCTTCATCACGGATTATTACTCACTGCAGACGTTATGAGAGCCAACAAAAATAATAAAATGTCACTTACTGTACAATGTCTGCTGTCATTAAAATGCCGACTGCTGGGATGTTCATATATTCCCATTTAGGTGAAGAATGACTCATAATGCTCACGGGGAAAAAGGGTGGGGGCGGGAGGGACCGAGCGACTTTCCGTGTCGTCCTCACTAGTTCCGGGTATTAAATGGCTGTCAAAGTGTCCCAACTTGTCAGAATACCTACTCAGACGTATTCTGTGCAAGTGAGAGGCATGATTTATGATCTACAATAAACTTACAGGGAGCAGGGAAGCGAAGAAACAGCAGACCACTCAATGATGTAAACATAGGGAAACAGGAAGTGATCACGTCGCCGCTATAAATAGTTTGTCTGCGTTAGTGCTTATAATCATTATCATTAATACTTGGTTAATATTCAAGTCACAAAACGTAAATTGAGTATTGTTGTCGCTTATTGAATGGTTATTTATTGGATTTTATGGGCAAAATAGTGGAGCTCCCATTGGCTCCACTGTAAGTGGACTTTTATTTAATATTTAGATTGTATTAAAAAATAATCCATCTGTTGTCATGTCTTTCATAATGATTGTGAACGATAGGCGAATTTAAAAAAAAAAGTGCAGTTCCCCTTTAAAGGGAAAAGTCAGGCCTATGTTGGCTTTACAAAGTCACTATGTGCATCTTCTTGGAAGTGATTACACTGTTGGCCCACCTTTCTCTCACTGCAACTAAACGGCTGTTCATGCTTTCTTTACTGATGAAAAGCCCTCTTCCAATAGGAAGGCAATACTATGCTTCATTACCTATTTACTTGTGTCTACAAATAAGAACAAACTGCCTCTGTCTCTGCATCCTGGGGTCCAAACTTAAACAAAACATTACACAACACTCTTTTTGAATAATGTCTGTTGTGAATTTTGACAGTTCACATAAAACGCGTCTTCCTAACAGATTAACTGCACAATTCCCTAGTTGATGCAATTACAGTTTATGTCATGTCTTACATTGATCTTGGTTTTGATGGTGGCGAGTTTCCCCTGAGCAGCAGCCAGTTCCGCGTTGGCCTTACTTAGAGCCTGACGTTTGGGCTCCACCTCGCAATAAACTCTGTAGAACTTAACTATGTTCAAAACCCAGGAGCAAAGCCCTGCTGCTGCGTTTGACTTTGCTGCAACCAGTTCTGGTTGGAACTCTGGATCCTGCATGGGTTGAAAACATAGGAGGTTAGTGAAATTCATACAGTGAGGCTTAAAAGACACTACCACACTGCCGCACTTAGTTAGAAAAACACAGTTTGATGACTTTTGCTACCATGCGGCTGGGAACATCTCTGCGCTGCTGACCCGTCTCCGCTCGGGATGGTGTCCTGCTGGCCCCACTATGGACTGGACTCTTACTATTATGTTGGATCCACTATGGACTAGACTCTCACAATATTATGTCAGACCCACTCGACATTCATTGCATTCGGTCTCCCCTAGAGGGGGGGGGGGGTTACCCACATATGCGGTCCTCTCCAAGGTTTCTCATAGTCATTCACATCGACGTCCCACTGGGGTGAGTTTTTCCTTGCCCTTATGTGGGCTTTGTACCGAGGATGTCGTTGTGGCTTGTGCAGCCCTTTGAGACACTTGTGATTTAGGGCTATATAAATAAACATTGATTGATTGATTGATTGATGCACCGTTAACCCCGAAAAGTGTACAGCACAGATACATGCATTGCTCCAGCCCAGGAATTAGCAAATTATGGCCTGCGAGCCATATACAGCTCATAAAGCTTTTTAATCCGGCATGCCAAACATTTAAAAATGATTTTATTAAAAAACCTTTACCGCCAAAGGTGTCACCAGAAACAGAATTTACAATGCTATTTTGAAACTACCTTAAGTCTTCAATCTTTTGCACTTTAAAATCATTAAACTGTTTCTGAAACAAAAGGCTGTGCTCTAAAGCAGATTGGATTTTGTTCACAGGGTAGCGTGAGCCTGTGTGACAAATACGCAAGCTTTATACAGCAAAGTTCTGGAAGAAATAAATATTTTACACGATATTTGGGAGTTTTGTTGTTTGTTCCAGGTTTTCGCCTTATTACAAAAATGCCATTTACTTTATTGTTTTGCTACTTTGCTTTAGCTAAAATTCAACTTGATTTCAGCATCAACTTTTTCTAAATGGATGTATTGTTATTCTGATTTTAACCAATACTTCATTACTCACTATTTTGTGTTCATATGTCTACAAAAAGGTGTATTTGTTTTACTGAAGTAGTATTGCTTGTGTTAAAATTGTGGACATTGTTGTGTATAACTTTACTGCTACTGTTAAAATTTCTTGAGATAGTTCTTTGTGATCTTTGTGGCTTGTGCAGCCATTTGCGAAATTTGTGATTAAGGGCTATATAAGTCAACTTTGATTGATTGATTGAGTTAGACCAGTGGTTCTTAACCTGGGTTCGATGGAATCCTAGGGGTTCGGTGAGTCGGCCTAAGGGGTTCGGCGTAGGTCAAGACACACCCGACTCATCGTGTGAATAAAAACTTTTCCCTATCGGCGTATTACGGATACGGCAACAGCTGGTTTGCAGTTGTGTAATTTGTTGTGAGTTTATGCACTGTGTTGGTTTTGTTCTTTGAACAAGGTGATGTTCATACACGGTTCATTTTATGCACCAGTAATAAAATATGGTAACACTTTAGTATGGGGAACATATTCACCATTAATTAGTTGCTTATTAACATGCAAATTAGTAACATATTGGCTCTTAACTTGTCATTATTAAGTACTTATTAATGCTTTATTCGGCATGGCCTTATTATAACCCTAACCCTCTAATCCTAACCCTAACCCTAACCCTAACCAAATAACTCTAAATTAAGTCTTTGTTACTTAGAATATGTTTCCCTAGTGTCCAAAAAACTCTAAATTAAGTCTTTGGTACTTAGAATATGTTCCCCATACTAAAGTGTTACCAAAAACATATAACTTTGTCTTGAATTTGAAAAAAAAAGGAGGGTTCGGTGAATGCGCATATGAAACTGGTGGGGTTCGGTACCTCCAACAAGGTTAAGAACCACTGAGTTAGACATTAAAGGTGAAGTTAACAGTCGTGGCCGAACGTTTTTGGAGTGACCGCAATATGACTGCAATAGCTGACTGAAAAAACTAAAAAATGTAGGCGCATTTGTGGAGGGTGTCACCGACTGTCTACTGGACACTGGTTTAATTGATTGATTGAAACTTTTATTAGTAGATTACAAATGAAGAGAATACATTATATTAAACAGTACAGTTTACACAGTACAGTACATATTCCGTACAATTGACCACTAAATGGTAACACCCGAATAAGTTTTTCAACTTGTTTAAGTCCACGTTAATCAATTCAAGTCAGCATTATTCCCAATGATTATGTGGTCTACTGACCCAAACCAAGAGACCATGTGAAGGCTCAAGAAACCTTTGGAGCCATTTTGAAGCAATTAGCTGATTATGGTGTGAAACCACGACTTTCAATATTGAACTACCTGTATTTCACAATATTTCAATTTTTGAGATGTACTTGTACTGTATTACCGGTATGTATGGTGTAACAGTTAGTTTTAACAGTGATTTCTGCTTTGTTCAAAATAGGTAGCCAAACTTCAATGAACAATAAAACTCACCTGCAAGTAAGGCTGGACTGCTTTCAAACACGCTTCTGGAATGTTCTCCTTTTTGAAATGTATGAGGGAATCAAGAAACGCGTCCACTTTTGCCATCATAACCTTTCCAGCCTTCCAGCTGCGATCCTTCGGGACTTTGCCGCCAGGCGCCATTAATACCATGACGGCCGCCGTGACGTTGGTGACCGCTGCCACCGGAGAGCCGAATGACTTCAACTCCGTCAGGTTGTTCTGCAGAGGGTGAAAATAGAGGCATGCAGTGCAAAATTAAAGACCTGGATGCATTGAATGCTTGTATGGCTTAGTGGTCTGCTTAAAAAAAAGAAGGGGATAAAAAGAGGATGAACCTGCACTAACTTTGAGCAGACAGCAGATAATTCAAACTGGGACATTTTTAGAGAGCTTCAGAAAGCAGTGATTGAACTGTCTGTTCTGCTTGTTTGAACAGAGAGAACCTTCTAAATGTAAAGTGTTTTTTTTTTTTTTGTTCAAATCCCCCAGGCGGAATAAAAAGCTATATGGATTTTAGGAGATGAACTAAAATGCCAGCAGAACACACAGCAGACATTCTTTTAGCAAAGATTCGATTGAAAAAAATGTGATCTCACATTTAAGGGCCTATGTGGACATCACCTATTTCACTAAAGCTCAAAAAGGAAATATAAAAAAAGCATGACGAAGGAGAAAAAGAATGAAAGGATATGACGCACTTTATTGAGAGTGTTAAGTGCATCCTGTGCTGCAGTCAGAGCCGGTTCAGCCTTAGCCAGATCCTCTTCACAGTCTTTTTGCTTGCCACTGACCACAATAGCAATAGCCGCCACTTTTTCTTCTTCCTCATCAGCCACTGCTTTTTCCTTGGACACCTTCTCAGTTTCTATTCCAACCACCTGGGACCAACACATTACATTTATTGCTGGGTTAGAGGCACACACATTTTATAGCATTGATTGTTTTCAATTCTTTAACGTAGAGTTTTAGTTACTAATTGACACCATACACATTGTAGCATGATAATATAATCGTATTTATTTCCTACAGTTCTCAGTTCCCACTGTGATGCTGTGCACGCTTACACCACTGCAATATATAGCCACAACTATACACATATTGCTTATTTAATGCATTTTTGACTGTGTCATCAAAACATTTGGTAAAGATCCTATTTTGAATCTCATTACATTTTACCACATGGCCATGACAATATAATACATAACTATTTACATAGAGTATATATACATATACATACGGTAAATATATATATATACACACAGTACTTTTATAAAGGTTGCCTGACAAATTTGTGTGCTTCATGGACACTTAGCTGATCTTTGGGGGTCAGAATACTTGTTGGTTAGAAGGGAATCAAATATTTATCACCTTCAGTCAAATATGAATTAATTCAAATCCATCCAGCAATCCATTTTCTACCCTCTTTTAATATTGTGTTTTTTGGGGTTGGGGGTGGGAGCTTTATGTCTGTATCAGTTCTGTCTGTAGCCCACAGCAAGCCTACCATAAAAATGATGGACTGTTAATATCTTTGTAGACAGTAAACTTATAAAATCAGCAGGAGATTTTCAAATCATCATTTCCCCCACTGTATATATTGTCTGTGTCACATATCCCCATACATATGCACTCACATTAAGTAATGGCAAAAAACAATTATTTTAGACATGTGCCAGGATATTGAAGGACAGTGAGTCAATTTTAAAACTTTTCAAACTATCTAAAGTCTGTCTTTTATAAGTGTTTCCAAAACCATTCACAAAAAACAATTGTGAATGGAAGGAGCAACCCAAGATTTCATTTCTTTGAGCAAAACAAGGACCCTCTTTGTATTGGGGTCAACACAGAATACCTCAGGACAGATTGAGCCAGCTAAAGTGCAAGAAAATATCAACATTTATCTGTGATATTTTGCTTGCAAGCCAATGTTCTTGCCTTGATCAGATTGTCGGCATCTTCATTCTTCTGCTTGAGTTCCACTTCTTGGGCCGCTAACTTGGCCTTGAGGTCGTCAACCTGTCAAGACGAAGAAACAGGAAAAGAAGGAGGTCAAGAGGGGGAGATTAGTCAAAGCTATAACCAAGACTGCCGAGCTGCGGATGAATAAGCAAGACTTAGACTTAGACTAACTTTAATGCTCCACAAGGGAAATTGTTATACACAGTAGCTCAGTAACAAAGGATGGAAAAGCATAATGCTCACAAGGGCACAAAAAGAGGGCAAAACAATAGGTAAAAAATAGACTAAAAATGTACCATAATATATAACAATATAAAATATAACATATACATTATATATATGTGTATATTTATGTATTTATATATATATATATATATATATATATAGGGGCAGCACGGTGACAGAGGGGTTAGTGCATCTGCCTCACAATACGAAGGTCCTGAGCAGTCCTGGGTTCAATCCCGGGCTCAGGATCTTTCTGTGTGGAGTTTGCTTGTTCTCCCCATGACTGCATGGATTCCCTCCGGGTACTCCGGCTTCCTCCCACTTCCAAAGACATGCACTTGGGGATAGGTTGATTGGCAACACTAAATGGTCCCTAGTGTGTGAATGTGAGTGTGAATGTTGTCTGTCTATCTGTGTTGGCCCTGTGATGAGGTGGCGACTTGTCCAGGTTGTACCCCGCCTTCCGCCCGATTGTAGCTGAGATAGGCTCCAGCGCCCCCCGCGACCCCAAAGGGAATAAGCGGTAGAAAATGGATGGATATACAAAACACAGCAAACAAATGTAAAATGCACAGCAAACTATTTACAATATAGCTCTTTTAAATAACAACTTCACAGTGAAGTAAAGTCATCTACTGGAGAGCTTGGAGCAGACTCAGCTCAGGTGGATTTTTTTTCTTTTTTTTTCCGCGCATGTGTACTAGGTCACGTTGCGCCGGCGGACGGAGGGGGGCTGGGGTCTTAAACAGTGGCATTGTTGTGTGTGGACACTGATAAGGTTAGGTGTGATTTACCCTGGATAACCTTATCCGGTTTAATGTAAACGGGGCCTTATTCGTCTGCAGAGGTTTGAGGACAGAAGTGGTGGGGGGAGGGCCAGCAGTTGGTGCAGTGCTTAATATATTGAAAAACAAATTCAGCTCCTTGGCTCTATCTGCACCCCTTTCCTGCTGACTGGCTTTGGTGTTGAAGCCAGTGATCACTTTCATGCCCTTTCACACATCCCGAGTATTATTCTGTAGGAGTCTGGCCTCCAACTTCCTCCTTTTCCCTCCCGCAGTTTAACTTTAAGCTGCCACTGTATCCTCCTCAACTCCTACTTATCACCAGATCTGAAGGCCAGCTTCTTTTTATTCGGCAGCACCTTTAGCTGGCTGGTGATCCAGGGCTTGTTGTTTGGATAACAGTGAGCAGTTTTTGTAAGAATGACGGAGTCCTCACAGAAATGAATGTACTCTGTGATGCAGTCTGTAATGCTGTCAATGTAAGTCCCGTGAGGCTCACAGAGTACGTCCCAGTCTGTGGTCTCAAAACAGTCATGCAGGGCCAGACATGCCTCCTGGCCCAACCTCTGCACAGATTTTGTTGAACCAGGCTGCCTCCTCACAGCAGGTGTTAGTAGCACCAAATTGTGATCAGACCGTCCCAGGGGGTAGAAAAATGGCACTGTTTGCATCTTTTGAATTAGCATACAGTAGGTCCACAGTTTTTTACAGTCCGGTGTTGCACAGTGCACAAATTGGTGGAAACTAGGTAAAACTCAGTCCAAAGTAACATAATTAAAGTCACCCAGAATGGCATAGGGGTGTTTGGTCTGTTGGTGTATATCGAATCACACGCAGAAGCCTATGTATGTATATATATATATACATATATATATATTTATATATATATATATATATATATATATATATTTTATTTTTTTATTTTATTTTTTTCTGTATTTTTGTATATATATATATATATATATATATATATATATTGTCGGTACTTTTCTAAATAAAGGGGACCACAAAAAAATTGCATTATTGGCTTTATTTTAACAAAAGATCTTAGGGTACATTAAACATATGTTTCTTATTGCAGTTAAGTCCTTAAATAAAATAGTGAACATACTAGACAACTTGTCTTTTATTAGTAAGTAAAACAAACAAAGGCTCCTAATTAGTCTGCGGACGTATGCAGTAACATATTGTGTCATTTATCATTCTATTATTTTGTCAAAATTATTAAGGACAAGTGGTAGAAAATGAATTATTAATCTACTTGTTCATTTACTGTTAATATATCTGCTTCCTTTCTCTTTTAACATGTTCTATCTACACTTCTGTTAAAATGTAATAATCATGTATTGTATTGTTTGTCTGGGTGGAGGTCCTGTTTTGGAAATAATTTGTACCCCTTTCAGACATTGCATTTAGTTCCCAATAAAACATTCACATGTTGCACAGTGAGATGTAAGCAGGGGATCATGTGTACATTCCTGCAACTTCCTGTTTGTAAAAAATATATTTTTATTAGTATTTATTTAATATACTAACAGCATTTCATGATTAATATTTATAAATTAAGATTCCTAATAAATGACACAAGAATAAGCACACATTTAATTGGTAAATCATAGTGTAACGACCTGGAATTACACTTTATGTGTGGTGTTGGAGTTGTCTGACTTTTTGTGTGGCTGTAAACGCATCACTGGCTAAGTGCCATATGTGCATGTGTTGGCGCAAGTGAGAAAGAGCGAGCGGCTGCTGTTGATGTAACAAAGTTGGTTTTGGTCTGCTTTGTACTGCAGAAAATGACCACTTTTGCTAGATATAATTTGTTTTACTAATGTTTTGGTGATGTGTTTATGGCCGACAATAAAGAGTGTTGCTCAGCAAAGTGATCGATGGAATTCATGTCCTCAAAGCGTCCCAACAGACGTTACAATATTTGAACAATGATGACAAAAACTGTTTTCTCTGTCGTGTCCCTGTCATGTCGAAAATTGTTATGCGCTTATTTTTTTATTTGATTTTGTGCGTGGCATAGATTTGCCGTGCGCAGAGGACGCTTGAGCAGTGCGCAATTGCACAGGCGCGCACCTTAGAGGGAACATCGCTTGTAAGTACGTCGTGATTGTGTGCTACCGAACATGCTAGTCTACTCGTAAACCAGCAATGACACGGCGTGAGTTCGACGCGGGTTTGGGACCGGTACGTTTCACAGACTGTATAGTACTGACAATTATTCATTAGTATCGCGGTACTATACTAATACCGGTATACCGTACAACCCTAATATATATATGTATATGTGTACATATATGTATATGTATGTACAGTCGTGGTCAAAAGTTTACATACACTTGTGAAGGACATAATGTCATGGCTGTCTTGAGTTTCCAATAATTTCTACAAGTCTTATTTTTTTGTGATAGAGTGATTGGAGCACATACTTGTTTGTCACAAAAAACATTCATGAAGTTTGGTTCGATTATGAGTTTGGTCTACTGAAAATGTGACCAAATCTGCAGGGTCAAAAGTGTACATACAGCAATGTTAATATTTGGTTACATGTCCCTTGGCGAGTTTCACTGCAATACGGCGCTTTTGGTAGCCATCCACAAGCTTCTGGCAAGCTTCTGGTTGAGTTTTTGACCACTCCTCTTGACAAAATTGGTGCAGTTCAGCTAAATTTGTTGGTTTTCTGACATGGACTTGTTTCTTCAGCATTGTCCATACGCTTAAGTCAGGACATTGGGAAGACCATTGTAAAACCTTAATTCTAGCCTGATTTAGCTATTCCTTTACCACTTTTGACGTGTGTTTGGTGTCATTGTCCTGTTGGAACACTTAACTGCACCCAAGACCCAACCTCCGGGCTGATGATTTTAGGTTGTCCTGAAGAATTTGGAGGTAATCCTCCTTTTTACTGTCCCATTTACTCTCTGTAAAGCGCCACTTTCATTGGCAGCAAAACAGGCCCAAAGCATAATACTACCACCACAATGCTTGACGGTAGGAATGGTGTTTCTGGGATTAAAGGCCTCACCTTTTCTCCTCCAAATATATTGCTAGGTATTGTGGCCAAACAGCTCAATTTTTGTTTCATCTGACACCACAAGGACAAAGATAAGACCTTCTGGAGGAAAGTTATGTGGTCAGATGAAACAAAAATTTAGCTGTTTGGCCACAATACCCAGCAATATTAAGTTAAAGTTAAAGTACCAATGATTGTCACACACACACTAGGTGTGGCGAAATTATTCTCTGCATTTGACCCATCACCCTTGATCACCCCCTGGGAGGTGAGGGGAGCAGTGGGCAACAGCGGTGGCCGCAACAGGGAATCATTTTTGGTGATTTAACCCCCAATTCCAACCATTGATGCTGAGTGCGAAGCAGGGAGGTAACGGGTCCCATTTTTATAGTCTTTGGTATGACTCGGCCGGGGTTTGAACTCACAACCTACCGATCTCAGGGCAGACACTCTAACCACTAGGTTGTTTGGAGGCCTTTAATCCCAGGAACACCAATCCTACCGTCAATCATAGTGGTGGTAGTATTATGCTCTGGGCCTGATTTTCTGCCAATGGAAATGGTGCTAGCGCTAGAAAATGAAAATGGATGGATGGACCTCCAAATACTTCAGGACAACCTAAAATCATCACCTCGGAGGTTGAGTGTTGAGCACAGTTGGGTGTTCCAACAGGACAATGACCCCAAACACACATAAAAAGTGGTAAAGGAATGGCTAAATCAGGCTAGAATTAAGGTTTTAGAATGGCCTTCCCAAAGTCCTGACCCCTAAGGATGCCCGTCGCAATGGAAGGAATGGGTCAAGCTGTGGGATCACAGACTTTGGCTATTTTGAACTGAATCGTAAGTTCGATCACATCATGGAGAAGCTTACTGAAATGCAAAAATTGGCCCCGAGAGATTAGAACAGACAAGCCACTAAAATGTCTTCTCGCTTAAAAAAATAAAAAAATAAATGGGTTATACTTGTATAGCGCTTTTCTACCTTCAAGATACTCAAAGCGCTTTGACACTATTTCCACATTTACCCATTCACACACACATTCACACACTGATGGCGGGAGCTGCCATGCAAGGCGCTAACCAGCAGCCATCAGGAGCAAGGGGTGAAGTGTCTTGCCCAAGAACACAACGGACGTGACTAGGATGGTAGAAGGTGGGGATTGAACCCCAGTAACCAGCAACCCTCCGATTGCTGGCACGGCCACTCTACCAACTTCGCCACGCCGTCCCATAGAAAACAACAATCCAAATCTACGATTTGACTCCCTCGCATGGCCTTGACGCTGCTCATAACAGAAGAAGGCTGTTCTGTAAACATTCCCCGAGGACACCTCAGGGATGGACGCTCTGACATACCTCCCTTCTTCAACATTACCTGGGAGTTGAACTTTGCTCGTAATGCCTGCAGAGCGACTCCAGGCCTGTAGACACAACAACACTACACCCTGGACAATGGGGATATGCACACCTCCCCCCGCCCCATCTCACGCCTACACCACCGCTTGAATCCCTTAAAGGTGATAGATGACTGGACAGCGCTTAAATAGCAGCAGCCTGCTTACGTAGCCCCCACTCTCTCCCCTTTGTTGCAAGTCTTGTGAATTCTCTGTAACTTGTTTATGTGTGCTATGGCTATTGAGGTTTTTTTCCTGGCCTCAGTCTGGACCACATCCCCAGGAGTCCAGCCTTAAACTGATTTTTTTTTTAATCATACCCCAAATGTTGACCTGTTTCCCACCTCTTTAAGGGGCGCCCTGTAATTTTTGTCTGCTCTTCAGTGGGACTGTGCTGAAAACGTATTTTCGATTCCTTGTATGTCTTGTACATGTGATTAATTGACAATAAAGTTGACTGTTGTTGTTGTTGTTGATGTCTCTTATAATGATTGTAAACGATAGGCAAAATTCCAGAATGAGTGCTGTTCTCCTTTAAGTGCCTCAAAAATGCAATCAAAGTGGCAGAATAATTTCAATACAGCCTTTGCTGCTCGGTCCCGAATAATTTGAGCATTGGAAATGTTTATTTTATTTCAAATAGAGGAAAATTCAGTATCGGCTGATGTGCAGCATTAATAGTTCCAGCTTGTAGCCCAATTTGCTATCTTAACATTGGCAGCACACTGCTTTCCGCCTTCTTCTCTTGTTTTTTTAATGTACCTATTTCACTGGGAAGAAGTTAAAGTTAAAAAAAGTTAAAATACCAATGATTGTCACACATACACACTAGGTGTGGTGAAAATATTCTCTGCATTTGACCCATCACCCTTGACCACCCACTGGGAGGTAAGGGGAAGCAGTGGGCAGCAGCGGTGGCCGCGCCCGGGAATCATTTTTGGTGATTTAACCCCCAATTCCAACCCTTGATGCTGAGTGAGGGAGGTAATGGGTCCCATTTTTATAGTCTTTGGTATGACGCAGCCGGGGTTTGATTTCACAACCTACCGATCTCAGGACGGACACTCTAACCACTAGGCCACTGAGTAGGTTCCTACACAGGCAACTTTAACTTTAGAAGAGGGTTGTCAAGCACTGGCTTCTTCTTGGTACTATTTCTTGCCACTCACAGCCAAAGTTGTGTGACATGACAAACACTTCGGCACGACTCAGTGACTCAAAACTTGTGCTTGAAAAAAATTGGTGCTTTAGTTTTTTTTATATACCGTATTTTCTGGACTATAAGGCGCACTTAAAATCCTTTTTTTCCCCTCAAAACTCGACAGTGCGCCTTATAACCCGGTGCGCCTAATGTACGGAATCATTTTGGTTTTGCTTACCGACCATGAAGCTATTTTATTTTCTACATGGTGTAATGATAAGTGTGACCAGTAGATGGCAATCAAATACAAGAGATATGTGTAGACTGCAATATGACTCAAGTAAACAACACCAACATTTAATATCTTCCATTGAAAATATAGAACATTACACACGCAGCTCAAAAATCGATCAAAATGTTTTAGTACGACTTTGGTAAGCTATGAAGCCGCACCGCTTGATGGATTGTCGGCGCATTAAACATACAAGTATTTTTATGGTGTGTGTATAAGGTAAGACATATTATCTGGCGTTTTGTTTTGCAATATTATGCAAAAGCAACTTTTTTTACCTTCTGGTTCCTGCTGATCTGTATTTGGGATCTACATAAATCCTGAAAAATTGTGCGCATCCGCCTTTGTAGTCCGTAGCGACGCCGCAGTCGATAAGTTTCTTCTTTTTCTCTATCTTCTTGTTATGGGACATTCATCCTCCGCTGTTCCCATTTCTAATATAAAGTAGCAGAAAGTTCTTACTTATATCTGTCAGTAAACTCGCCATGAAAGCGCTAAAACATACCGGTGTAGTGAGTTTACATTATTCACCCAAGGAAATTTAATTATTAGAGAGTTACGGTCGGACGGTTTATCACGGGTGAGGAGATGCTGCTCCGTTATTGATTGAAGTAAAGTCTGAATGTCATTAAAACAGTTAGCTCCATCTTTTAAATAAATAAATGATAAATGGGTTGTACTTGTATAGCGCTTTTCTACCTTCAAGGTACTCAAAGCGCTTTGACACTACTTCCACATTTACCCATTCACACACACATTCACACACTGATGGAGGGAGCTGCCATGCAAGGCGCTAACCAGCACCCATCAGGAGCAAGGGTGAAGTGTCTTGCTCAGGACACAACGGACATGACGAGGTTGGTACTTTTGACACTTCTTCCACTCCCGTCCTTGCACGCTACACTGCTACAACAAAGGTGACGGGGAGAAGACACTGTCAAAGGTGAGTAAGACCACAGGATGCGCCCACAAAACGGCGCATCCTGAAAACTATACGCGTGTAATTATTCAAAAATCTATTTAAAATCAATTATTAACTGTAAAAATTAAACATCAAAAAGACGACACGAGATTGAGAATATTTTATGTGTGTGTCCATCATTCATTATTTTTTTTCAGCTTTCGTAGAATTTCTTACAACGTAAACCACAGCAAATAGCAGGGATCTAATCTTTAAAATGACTTTATACCAAGTTACATGTTTGTACCTTGGTCCTAATCTCTAAAAGTTGAATGTGACAGGGGTGCAAAAGCAGTGTTTTTGAAGTTGCCACCCCCACTTCAATTCAAAAACTTTCATCCCTATTGTTAATGTAATATACGGGAACAGTATGACCTACTTAATACAAGCTCATTAAAGAAGACCTTTCTAGATAGACAATAAACAGGCCATAGCTACAGTATGTTGCACACATTTATAATCAAACACGAGCGCTCCGTGGCACCAAAAGAGCAATTTGTGCACAGCAAACAGAAGCAGACACTGCTCATTAATTAAAATAACAGTGTACGTGTTTATTATAGATGACATTGTGTTTGTTGTTGAAATAACTATGGCAAATTGCTAAAGCTGATGAAATTCCTGCCGGGCGCTGGGGTCTTTTGTCATTCCAAAGATTGTGATGCATTGTTTTTATTAATGTATGTTTTGCTGTCAATTATATGTGCAGAATTTACACTGGACATACACCTTTGATCCACTTTTGTCATATACTGTATTAAATTTTTTTGAAACAGGCGTTCACAGGAGATTAATCCTTATAGTTACCCCCAACATTACTGAATTTTACCTGAATTCTGTGCTCTGTGCTGCTCTTTCCATGCCTCTCTTTTGCATGCTAAGTTTTGGGTATGTTCAGTCTTTTATTATTATATATTTTCAGATTTTTTTGTTGTTTTGGTTGTAATGTATTCACGACTTGCTGTAGTTTTCGTAAATTTGTGTACAACCTGTTTTGTACAACATTCACAACTCTTGTGTTTTGGGTGCATAACCCTTCCCTGGTAGTCACACTTCCATTCAAACGTTGCAGTGATTTTCTGAGACTGGGTCCGCCCACATATTTAAAGAAACATTTCTAAGGCAATATGAAATCCAAATGGAAAAAAAAACAAAACTCTACCGTATGTTTCGGACTATAGGGCACACCGGATTATAAGGCGCACTGCCGATGAGCAGGTCTATTTATGTGTATTTTCATACACAAGGAGCACCGAATTATAAGGTGCATCAAAGGGGTCATATAATGATTTTTTCCCCTCTATTTAAAACACTTCCTTGTGTTCTGAATAACATGTAATGGTGTTTTTTTGGTCAAAAAGTTTTACAGACCATTGCTTTCTGACCATCTCTTCAACGTCTGACTGTGGTGGCCCGTAACGCTGCGCATTCCATCAAACATTGCGGCTTTGTAGCATTCCAAAGTCGAACTAACAAATGCTGATAGATTTTGATACAGCACTGTGTGTATGTTCTATATACTCAATAAAACATCAAAGCTTTGGTGTTGCTTGGTTACGGGTACTTGCTAGCGTCATTTACTGAACAGCCGTCAATTTGCAGTCCACACGTATATATTATGTGTGACTGCCATCTACCGGTCACACTTATATTTACACTTTTTACCAAATAAAATTGCTTTGAGGTCAGTAAGCACCACCAGAATTAATACGTATATTAGGCGTACCGGCTTATAATGCACACTTCTCGATTTTTGAGAAAATTAAAGGATTTTAAGTGCGCCTCATAGTACGAAAAATACGGTAATCATTTACCATGTTTGTTGGAAAAAAAACAGCATATTTTTTTAACAATTAAAGGGGCTGTTTTCAACATTTACACAGATGCCAAGAGGGCGCCAACTTTCCGATGTACATCCAGCCCTCTTAAGGCTTCTCCTACGTAATAACGTAATTACGTAGGTATGTAACACATGCATGGGCATTAGCTTTATGTGTCTTTAGCTAATAATAGTGATTTGGTTAGCTAGCGTTAGCTGTCATTGAGTGTATATTCTATCATAAAAACATCATGACTGCAAATTTTTAGTTGCTTCTCTTGGACTGCTTTTGTACGTGTGCACGCGCTCCCTGCGCATGCCTGTTGACGGGACCGGGTGACTGACCGGCGTAAAGACCGATCATTTTGTACGGGCCGATAAAATGTTTTGTTACATAAAGAATGGACTTTATTGTAGAGATGTCCTATAATATCGGACTGCTGATATTATCGGTCGATAAATGCTTTAAAATGTAATATCGGAAATTATCGGTATCGGTTTCAAAAAGTAAAATTTATGACTTTTTAAAACGCCGCTGTGTACACGGACGTAGGGAGAAGTACAGAGCGCCAATAAACCTTAAAGGCACTGCCTTTGCGTGCCGGCCCAGTCACATAATATCTACGGCTTTTCACACACACAAGTGAATGCAATGCATTCTTGGTCAACAGCCATACAGGTCACACTGAGGGTGGCCGTATAAACAACTTTAACACTGTTACAAATATGCGCCACACTGTGAACCCACACCAAACAAGAATGACCAACACATTTCGGGAGAACATCCGCACCGTAATACAACATAAACACAACAGAACAAATACCCAGAACCCCTTGCATCACTAACTCTTCCGAGACGCTACAATATACACCCCCCGCTACTCCCTACCCCCCGCCCCCCCAACCCCGCCCACCTCAACCTCCTCATGCTCTCTCAGGGAGAGCATGTCTCAAATTTCAAGCTGCTGTTTTGAGGCATGTTGAAAAAAATAATGCACATTGTGACTTCAATAATAAATGTGGCAGTGCCATGTTGGCATGTTTTTCCATAACTTGAGTTGATTTATTTTGGAAAACCTTGTTACATTGTTTAATGCATCCAGCGGGGCATCACGACAAAATTAGGCATATTAATGTGTTAATTCCACGACTGTATATATCGGTATCGGTTGATATCGGAATCGGTAATTAAGAGTTGGACAATATCAGAATATCGGATATCGGCAAAAAAGCCATTATCGGACATTTCTACTTTATTGTCATTTGCATATAACGAGATTAAGGACTCCAACTTAAGGTGCGGTAGTGGAAACAAATATGGAATAAAAATAAATCACACAAGAAGTAGTAAAGATAAAAAATAAGAATTGAAATAAACAGACTACTATCCAATAAAACAATAAGCAATCCTGTGCAATATACAAAATACTGTACAATATATAGAACAAAACAAGAGTACCAGAGTAATAAAGTAACAATCAGTGTCGGACGTATTGCACTAGAAGGGTAATATTGCACAGTAGGGTATTAGGGTAGAAAATTGCACAGGGGGGGGTCTATGGGGGTATGGGGACGGCGTGGCGAAGTTGGTAGAGTGGCCGTGCCAGCAATCGGAGGGTTGCTGGTTACTGGGGTTCAAACCCCACCTTCTACCATCCTAGTCACGTCCGTTGTGTCCTTGGGCAAGACACTTCACCCCTTGCTCCTGATGGCTGTTGGTTAGCGCCTTGCATGGCAGCTCCCGCCATCAGTGTGTGAATGTGTGTGTGAATGGGTGAATGTGGAAATACTGTCAAAGCGCTTTGAGTACCTTGAAGGTAGAAAAGCGCTATACAAGTATAACCCATTTATCATTTATGGGTAGAATTATTTATTACAAGTTTGAGTTCAAGATGGTGACAGCTCTGGGAAAGAAGGTGGAAGCCAGGGTGTGTGGTGTCCTTGGTAAACTTTGTAATTGTGAAAAATATAGACAATTGTCACACAACTGTGTTTTGTTAAACCACTAATGGTAACATCAGCTTACCGGTGGTGGTGTTGTTATATTTTTTGCTTTAAAACATTTTACTGTGAGGAAGTTGCAAAAAGCACCTATAGTTTCATTTGTATCCATACTTGCCAACCTTGAGACCTCCGATTTCGGGAGGTGGGGGGTGGGGAGGGGCGGCGTGGTCGGGTGGGGCAGGGGGTATGGTTGGAGGCGGGGGCGTGGTTAAGAGGGGAGGAGTATATTTACAGAAATACTCAAGTATTTCATATATATATATATATATATATATATATATATATATATATATATATATATATATATATTATAGCAGTTGTGCACTGCACTCTCTAAAAGCCGTAGATGTTATTGTCACATATGCATGTACAGTAGATGGCAGTATTGTCCTGTTTAAGAGTGTCACAACATTGCTGTTTACGGCAGACAAACTGCTTTACGGTAGACGAAAACGTGACTGCTGTTGTGTGTTGTTACCGCGCTGGGAGGACGTTAATGAAACTGCCTAACAATAAACTCACATAAGAAACCAAAAACTCGCCCTTGATCATTCTACAGTTATAACGTGTTTGGGTAGGCACGCTGTTTATATTGTGGGAAAGTGGACGTGAGAACAGGCTGGCCGGTGACGACACGTCACTCAGGTCCGCATGGAGCTGGAGGGGGCGTGGCCTCCAGCTCCGCCTGAATTTCGGGAGATTTTTGGGAGAAAATTTGTCCCGGGAGGTTTTCGGGAGAGGCGCTGAATTTCGGGAGTCTCCCAGAAAATCCGGGAGGGTTGGCAAGTATGTTTGTATCTTTGTGAGGTCCTCCTGAGTCACACTGACCGACTGCAGCACCAGTTTAACAAAAATCCCTCAATGCGACAAATGCGATTTGGCAGTTAAGGTAAGCCAAACAAATGAGCTTCACACAGGGGCCTCACCCTTTGCCATTTTGTGTCCTGCAGGATTTGGCCAGGCAGCGTGCATGTGACCTTTTAGCTTATACCATCATAAATCTTATTCTGTCCAAAAAGATAAAGGGAAAGGGCGGAATAAATGGCATGCATAGCTGGAATAAAAGTGATAGATTTGGGATAAGCCCTGCTATCAGTGGACTAACAGAAACAATCACGCACACACTTGCTCAGATCAAGGACACGGCCGTAAAGATAAATTAAAGTGGTTACAAAGTTGTCATAACACCTTGACAAAGAGCTGCATTACTGTGTGACAACATCAAAATGCTGCACAGGGGAAATAAAAACAGACTGTTTTTCTTTCTTGTCTTTCAGCTAATTAAAAGACAGGAAATCAGGCCGCGGGCAAGGCAGCGTTTCCAGGCTGTGACAGTACCGTGCAGTTGCTTCAGTCGAACATTAGTAGAGTACAGAGTGAGCCATCAACATGATGAATAGGTGGGGGGGGTGGTGGGGATCACACGCCCAACTAATTGGTGGCTGACATAGGTAATATTCAATACATGTGAGCATGCTTTGTTGGTATAATATACTGTACAGTTCTCCCCAGTTTTAACACGCATAAATCAGCTTTAAACAGCTTTCCTTTCACCACCCCTGACAACTATACTCAATGGACACTTCGGAGGCAACACCAACACTAATCACATCACATTTGAGACTGGAACACCCTAGAGGCATGCTTGACTGTGGTCTTTCAAATAAAGCTTTGCAGCTCTACAGCAGTGTTGTGCACCGACGTTTGGCTACCATAATAGCCATTCTTATCATTGAAGTCCCTCTGACACAGCAGGGGCACCAGCTCCAGCTGAGTAAAGGCTCACTTGCTGTCCCTCACTTTTAATGTGTACTGTGTGGGAAGCATGGGAGGACAAGTCTGTATACTGGTGTACAGGCAATCGCAGGGGACTGGGTATGGCACATTAGGTGGCAATAGATACCATGCCAGCTCCAGAAAATCAGTGATGTGAACCACTACACTGCACAACAATGGCGTAGTAATTAATCAAGTCAAATTCATCAACTCGGTTTTCACAGTTTGTTTGTATGTCTTGTGTTTTTGCAAACTCTGAGCAGGTTCATTAATCAGCTGGCTTGCATAAACTGCGCTGTGCCACAGGGAAGACCCTGGAGGATTTCGTCAAGTCGGCTTCCAGACGCCACCCCGATGTTTAGCCTGATCTTTTACCTATGCTGGTAGTTTTACTAACTAGCACAGACTTGGGCATAATACGGCCCACGCACCAAATACAGCCTGTTAAGCTTTTTATTTTGGCCTGTCGGACGTCTCCAAGCTGCCAATATGATGCACAGTGCAGTGTTCAAATTACTGTAAGTCTTGAACTATAACACGTATTCCAATGGTTAGAATCTGCACCTTTGAGTGATATGCGGTCCATTACGATAAGAAATAAAAAATGGGTGTGTTTTTTATCTTTTGTGTTTATGTTTTACCGTGTTTGTTGCATTTTGCTTTATTGTAAAAAAGATTGATCAATTGAAGAGGTGGTCTGAGAAGTAAAAGGAGCAATGTTCATATGTTTTTAATAAAGTGTTTTATTGTTCATAGTTAATATTGAACATTTTACATTCTTTAAATGTATGTCCATTCTGGGTATTTCATTCAATAACTAACTGTAAAAAGACTATACAATTACATTTCGTTTTTTTGGTGGTCTGTCACGTTTTTTGTATTCTATCAGTCATCAATGTGTGAGTTTTTGTATTATCGTGTGATCAGCTTTTTTGTCCATTTTTACTACATTTTAGGAATTTATTTCACTAATGCACAACTACCTCCATATTTTTAAAGTGTTCCTTAAAACCAAGCAGCAGATTGTGTTTACAACTACATTATTCAACATCTTACTAGTGTGCTGACTTGCTCAACGACCATCTTCATAAGTTTACATTTGCTTTTCTATAAAGCTAAATTAGGGCCAAAAGTTTTGAACTTAATAGCATTTACTTTGAAAATGAAAGTTCAAGTTTTGATGTTAAATTTTGAAAAATACATCAGTGTATTCAAAATAAAAATAAGTGCACCCAATTTTTCAGGTTGAATATACTTTTGAATCACATTTGTTTTATTTTGAACAAATTCATTATTTACATTTTTCCCTTCATATATTTTTATATTTGAGCTTTTGTTTTTTTCAGATTCAAAGCTTTCTTTTTACATTTTACAATTTTTTTTGTTTGTTTCAGATTCAAAACTCTTTTTTTTTTCAGATTTAAACTTTTGGCTCTTTTTTAGCGTGAAACGCATGCGAGAGGTGTGGACTTCTCAGTAAAAGGATAAGGGGCGTCCCCTAACACGTTACCATCAGGGAACTTAGGAATTAATTCAGTTCAACTCAACACTTTAAACATTATGCACCTCAATAACCAATCTTGAAAGGAGATGCATGATGCAAAACAGCATTTCTCCCCATTGGTACATGTTTTTGTATATTTGGGATCTGTATAAGTCATACTTGCCAACCTTGAGACCTCCGAATTCGGGAGAGGGGGGTAGAGGTTGAGGTGGGCGTGGTTGAGGGGGGCGGGGTTGAGGTGTGTGTGTGTGTGTGGGGGGGAGGTGTATATTGTAG
Organism: Nerophis lumbriciformis; assembly: GCF_033978685.3. NCBI lineage: Eukaryota > Metazoa > Chordata > Actinopteri > Syngnathiformes > Syngnathidae > Nerophis > Nerophis lumbriciformis. The sequence continues at coordinate 22,905,560 of NC_084558.2, read as the reverse complement.
CGTCCCGGAAGAGTTAGTGCTGCAAGGGGTTCTGGGTATTTGTTCTGTTGTGTTTATGTTGTGTTACGGTGCGAATGTTCTCCCAAAATGTGTTTGTCATTCTTCTTTGGTGTGGGTTCACAGTGTGGCGCATATTTGTAACAGTGTTAAAGTTGTTTATACGGCCACCCTCAGTGTGACCTGTATGGCTGTTGACCAAGTATGCGTTGCATTCACATGTGTGTGTGAAAAGCCGTAGATATTATGAGACTGGGCCGGCACGCAAAGGCAGTGCCTTTAAGGCACGCCCCCAATATTGTTGGCTGGGTGGAAATCGGGAGAATTCGGGAGAATGGTTGCCCCAGGAGATTTTCGGGAGGGGCACTGAAATTCGGGAGTCTCCCGGGAAAATCGGGAGGGTTGGCAAGTATTGTATAAGTACAGAAAATTTGAAATGAAACCATAAAGGCATGGCGGAGATATGTATAAAACAATCTTGCCTTCCTTCATACTTCCTCCAAACGAGCTGTTTGGAATTTGCCCGATTTGAGATGTTTTTCCGATTGGTGACATTAGCGGATATATCCATATATGGTAACGTTTTGCCCGAAGAGCTTCGCGCAAGTTCGCCATTGTAGTCCTACATTGTAGTCAATAAGTTCCTTCTTTTTGTCTATGCTCTTGTTGTGGGGCAGACTGGCTCATAGATGCAAAAGCATTCTGCGCTGTTGCCATTTCTAATACAAAGTAGCGTATAGTTCTAACGTATATCTTTCTGTAGGCTCCATATGGAAGCGCTAAAATCTACAACATGGCTGACGGGGAGAAGATGCAGTCAAAGTGGAGGCACGTAAATACGGCGGCACGGGTGTAGTCTATATAAAGTGTTGAGTTGAACTGAATCAGTTCCTAAGTTCCCTGAAGGCAACGGGATAGGCTTATCTTTTTGCTGAGCTGTCTGTCATGAGTCCACGGCCCTCGCACGCCCTCCACGCTAAAAAAGGGCCAAAAGTCTGAATCAGAAAAAAAGAGACTTGAACCTGAAAAAGAAAAATGTGAAACAAAAAAAAAAAACAGAAGCTCAAATATCAAAATTAATGAAAATAAAAAATTAAAATAAAGAATAAATGTAATATAATTATGTGTGAATAAACAATATATTCAACCTGAAATAAATGTGTGTGTGCTTATTTTTATTTTGAATATACTGTATACATATATATATATATAAAAAAAAAAAAATAGCATCAAAACGTAAACTTTCAGTTTCAAAGTTTTTTTTTTAAAGTCCAAAACTTTTGGCCCTAATTTAGCTCCATATTTTGTGTCCCATGTTTATTTCCCCCATGGATATTTGGAGTTGGTTATTGTTTGGCATGCCTAGGTTTCCTGGTCTTTGGGATCCTCATTATGAATCGTTATACTTGAGAAGGGAATTCTCTAGAAATTTGGTGAAAGTGCTGAATTTTAACTGAAATGCTGTATGAAAAATGTCAAACTACAGGAAAACCATTAATTGTTTGAATATCGACAATAGATGCTGAATGTTTTGGTGTTGGATAGTGTATGCCAGAATAAGAATAATAAAGAAAAATGTTGGTGCACAATATGAGTGAATCATCTTCAGCATTCATAAAATTAGCAGTTGCCCTTGACATACAGTAGTGGCTTCATCCCTAAATATCATAATGCATTGCACTATATTTCTTCATCTCTTGCCGTTGTAATGTATGCTATGGAGTTTCGGTTTAGTTTAGTTTTGTATTCTGTATGTCGGTTTTTTGGTAACTTCTGTGTTCAATTGTTTCTCCATTTCTTCTTCCTGTTTCCTTGATTACCTCATTACTATTTAATGTGTCACACCTGGTCCAAATTGTCTGCTTGCCTCCCTAGTGTGTTTAAACTGCCTCTTTTCCTTTAATGTTGCCAATTTGGTGCTTTTTCTTCGCATTCTTAAGCTTGAGGTGACACTTTTTTTAAATAGATTTTTGAACACTTGTCTCTATGGATGGATATCAATACTAGCGCCTGCGTAAACGATAGTAACTATATGGTAAAACTAACATATCGGTGCCTAATTTTGGTGATAAATGAATAGTTACTGTTCATTAATTGGTACTTCAACTCAACCAAACTCGTAACTCAGAAAACGTAACTCAGCAGCACACCATCCCCACCATAGACGGTGTTGACAGTGCACTGTTTTCCCTTCCGGAGACGGAGGATGGTGGTCCAGAATCTCTTCAAAGCCTTCCGGAAGTCCTTCTCTGTGGCTTCTTTAAACTCATCCCATGTCAAAAAGACGCAGTAGCTCTCCTTCTTCAGCCTGATGGCATGCCTTAACGTTGGTGTCCACCAGCTGTTTCTGGTCAGCCGCCTCGACAATAAAAGCACAGAACATGACCCACTCAAACTCAATGTCCCCTGCCTCCTCAGGAACATGTTTGAAGCTCTACCAGAGGTGGAAATTGAAACCCACACTGACAGGAGGCTATGCCAGCTATTCCCAGCAGAACCTCACAATGCGTTTGGTCCTGCCAGGTCTGCCCCACCATCGGAGCCAACTCACCACTGGGTGGTGATTGATAGAAAGTTCCGCCCCTCTACTCACCTGAGTCTCCAAGACAAGTCTGAAGACACAACCACAATTTTGATCATCGAACTGCGGTCCAGGGTGTCCTGATGCAACGTGTACATATGGACATGGTATTTGTGATGGACAATCTATAACGAGCACTTAAGTCCAATAACAAAATACTACACAGGTTTAGATCCGAGAGGGCGTTCCTTCAAATAATGCCTTTCCAGATCTGACTGTCGTTGACAAAGTAAGCGTTGAAGTCCCCCAGCAGGACAAGGGAATTACCTGGAGAAGCAGTCTCCAGTACTGCCTGTAGGGAATCCAAAAAGGGCAGGTACTCTAAACTATCGCTTGACGTGTAAGCACAAAAAACAGTCGGGACCCATGCCGCCACCCGGAGATGAAGGGAGACTACTGTCTCATCTACCAGGTTAAACTCCAACATACAGGCTCTGAGCCGGGGGGCAACAAGTATAGCCACCAACGCCCGTTGCCTCTCACTGGTTGCAACGCCAGAGTGGAAGAGAGTACAGCCCCTCTCGAGAAGACTGTTTCCAGAATCCCTGCCGTGCATTGAGGTGAGTCAGAATGAGAATCAGAAATACTTTGATAATCCCCAAGGGAAATTAAGATTTTCAGCACAATCCCATTCAAGAGCAGACAAACATTACAGAGAGACAGAACAGGATCGTTGATGAGTCCAACTAGATCCAGCCAGAACTTCTCCACTTTGCACACAAGCTCAGGCACCTTCCCACCCAGAGAAAAGATGTGAAAGAGCTAGCTTCTGCAGACCCTTCTGGCCCCTCACATGAGTGGTGTGCCCATTAGAAAGGGGGCCCACAGTACCTCTTTGGGCTGTGCCACCAGGCGCCCGCCACCAAGCCCCGCCTCCAGGCCTGGCTCCAGAGTGGGGCACTTGTGACCCGCATCAGGGTGCGGTAAACTTGTGTCCCTGTTTTTGTGGCTTCATAGGTTTTTTTTTTTTTAACTGGACCCATCTCATACATTTTGTGTTAACATGCTAAATATGTTTAAAGGGGAACATTATCACAATTTCAGAAGGGTTAAAACCATTAAAAATCAGTTCCCAGTGGCTTATTTTATTTTTCTAAGTTTTTTTCAAAATTTTACCGATCACGCAATATCCCTAAAAAAGCTTCAAAGTGCCTGATTTTAACCATCGCTATATACACCCGTCCATTTTCCTGTGACGTCACACAGTGATGCCGATACAAACAAACATGGCGGAAAGAACAGCAAGTTTATAGCGACATTAGCTCGGATTCAGACTCGGATTTCAGCGGCTTTGAAACGGATGGTTGTATTGTGGAGGCAGGTAGCGAAAACGAAATTGAAGAAGAAACTCAAGCTATTGAGCCATATCGGTTTGAACCGTATGCAAGCGAAACCGACGAAAACGACACGACAGCCAGCGACACGGGAGAAAGCGAGGACGAATTCGGCGATCGCCTTCAAACCAACGATTGGTATGTGTTTGTTTGGCATTAAAGGAAACTAACAACTATGAACTAGGTTTACAGCATATGAAATACATTTGGCAACAACATGCACTTTGAGAGTGCAGACAGCCCAGTTTTCATCAATTAATATATTCTGTAGACATACCCTCATCCGCGCTCTTTTCCTGGGGGTCTGGCGGCAGATTTCTTTATCGTTGGAAATGCATCTGCTTTGAGTGTCGCAGGATATCCACACATTCTTGCCATCTCTGTCGTAGCATAGCTTTCGTCAGTAAAGTGTGCGGAACAAACGTCCAATTTCTTGCCACTTTCGCATCTTTGGGCCACTGGTGCAACTTGAATCCGTCCCTGTTCGTGTTGTTACACCCTCCGACAACACACCGACGAGGCATGATGTCTCCAAGGTACGGAAAACAGTCGAAAAAACAGAAAATAACAGAGCTGATTTGACTCGGTGTTTGTAATTTGTTTGAGAAAATGGCGGATTGCTTCCCGATGTGACGTCACAGAGTTCGGAAATCGGTTAAAAAAACATATGGTCTTTTTTCTGCAACATCAAGGTATATATTGACGCTTACATAGGTCTGGTGATAATGTTCCCCTTTAATATGAATACAAACATGTTAAATGTATTTATATTCCTTTCTTTCTTGAAGACAAGAATATACATTGGTGTATTCCCTCATTCTGATGCCTTGCATTGTTCGGAATAAGGCAGGATTTACAGAAGTTGCTGATAAGTTCCACAACTTCGATTTAACATTGTCGAGGTATGAAAAGTTATTCTCTCTTTCCAATACCACATGGAAGTGGTTGGTTTTTATCTTCTTACCTGTCCGGCTACCACACTCATTTTCATACTCTTTACAAGAAATACATTGGAGGGTAACTCCGTAGCTTGCTAGCTTTTGTCCGCTAGTTTTCTCAAACTCTTATTTTGCAGGCAGGATGGAGCAGCACTTTTATTGTGATGACAGAAATTGTGCAGTCAATCTTTACACTTTTGATGGCAATTGTTAGGGAGAGAGAGTCTGTGTGGAAATAAAAAGTGTTTCTTGCGTTCTTGCCTGTATGTGATACATTACATTGTATCGTATGCATGTTCGAAATAAAGTGAAACTGAATTGAACTGTCCGTTTGTTCTACCTACTGAGCTCGCAGCAGCCACAAGCTCTGACAGGACCCTCGGTTTCTGTGTATAACAATCAAGGAACAAATGTGACGCCATAGTGAAGCTTGATAACAGGTCATGTCTATTTATTTAATGCCTGGCTATGTGCCCACACCCGCTGCGAGATCAACTGGTAGTTTGCGATCAATGTAATGGGCACTCCTGAGCTACGCCATCTAGCGGTTCGTAACTTTAAAACTATGCTCGCAATTTAAAGCATAACCAAAATCCGACAGACACTTCGTACCTCAAGTTACTCTAAGTTAAGGTACGCGTAAGTTGAGGGACCATTGTAGTTACCGTATTTTTCGGAGTATAAGTCGCACCTGCCGAAAATGCATAATAAAAAAGGAAAAAAACATCTATAAGTCGCACTGGAGCCCGGCCAAACTATGAAAAAAACTGCGACTTATAGTCCGAAAAATACGGTACTATTAATTAAATGAAGCAAAAATTAGGTGTAGGCGCTACCGCCTAATTCATGCTTTGCGCTTAACGCAACGTTTTTCTAATCTAGATCGAGCTAAAGGACTAACGCTTGAAAATTTGGTTATACTTCACCATAAAAGAAGGATACTCAGCCACCTGAAACAAGTGCTTGATGAGGATATTGTGCAAGTAACGTAAAGGAAGTAACTTAAATAATACATTAACACTAATGTAGTGTAGGATGCAAGTAAAATATAGCAGCAAAAACCGCTGAAACTACTCATTCATCTTGTGATGTGTGAAAAAATATAGCGCTTTTCTACCTTCAAGGTACTCAAAGCGCTTTGACACTATTTCCACATTCACCCATTCACACACTGACGGCGGGAGCTGCCATGCAAGGCCCTAACCACGACCCATCAGGAGCAAGGGTGAAGTGTCTTGCTCAAGGACACAACGGACGTCACAAGGTTGGTAGAAGGTGGGTATTGAACCAGGAACCCTCAGGTTGCTGGCACAGCCACTCTCCCAACTGCACCACACCATTGGGAGAGTTAATAATACAAAATTAATATTACAAAACGCCTTGGCACCATTTGAGCACTGACCTCGTTTCAAAAGTACCTAAGGTATATGACCTGCTCAGTAGCCTTGTGGTTAGAGTGTCCGCCCTGAGAATGGTAGATTGTGAGTTCAAACCCCGGCCGAGTCATACCAAAGACTATAAAAATGGGACCCACTTTGGAACTCAGCATCAAGGGTTGGAATTGGGGGTTAAATCACCCAAAGGATTCCTCAGCGTGGCCACCACTGCTGCTCACTGCTCCCCTCACCTCCCAGTGGGTGGAACAAGGGGATGGGTCAAATGCAGAGAGCAATTTCACCACATCTAGTGTGTGTGTGGTAATTTAACTTTAACTTTATATGGCACCGGTATAAATCAACACCCAACCTACTTGCCTCAGTTTTTGTGGTTTGGTGGTTTGTCTGCTTTGGCATTTATCATGTAGAGATTTTGCTTTTACTTTTTCTTTGTGATTTGGTTGCCCATGTAGGACTGCTTATTTGTAAGCTGAACTTCTGGTAGCAAGTCTTTGGTCTACAACTGCATGTTTTGCATCAGGGTTCCTCGCTAAATCCATGTCAGTCCCTAGTGATTTTATTATACCTAACTCTAGTAATGGCAAAATTGTTGCTTAATGAATGCATTAATCACGACCCCCCAAACAAATATCTGTTGAAGACTAAACTCCCCAAAGCTAAGACATACCCTGCAAATAAATGGAGAGGAAAACACGAAAATAATGTGTCCTCTGGGGAGTGGATGAATCATATACTCAGCACAGCACGTCCTACAATTCTTCACTGTTGTTTTTAACCCCACTGGCCCTTGGTTGTTATGACCACAGCAGCCCTTGGTGAGCAGCACTGAATGTTAAGTAACGGTACTTATGGAAGAATGGATGTGCCAGCAGACACAGCATGCATTAATGGTGGCTTGCTGCTGCAAACAGTATGCTCTCTAATTAGAAGGCTCCTTTATTAACAAACATATAAGTTGGCTAATTCTTGGTGCAGACTGCAGGGCATGTAAACCACCCTCAAATATGTCCTCTTTGTATGTGAGGTTCCTTATTGCATGTGTGATTTTTCTATAGTGGCTGTAAGGTGAGCAAGAAAAAAAGCATGTGTAGTTGAGCTATTGGCAAACAGAGCTCACTGTAATGAGGGTTGTTTGACCACTCGTGCTTGTATTAATCACTTTTGCTGTCTCCTGCAAAAGGTCCTGGGATTGTAAACATTTAACAATATATGCTTCTGCTTGTTATACAGTGTCTCTATGATGCACATTTTCCCCTGGCATTTCCCCAACCAATAGGCTCTTTTCCACTGCAGGAACTTTTACAGGAACTTCCCAAATAAACTTCCCCCTGTGTTTCCACTAAAAACTACCCGGGAAGATTTAGTTCTTCAGGAACTTTTCGGAGTTCCTGCCAGCAAGGTGAGACTTCAGGAAGGTATCCGGAATCTTTTTAAGGGAGGACTGTGTTGTCGAACGCTGATTGGTTGAACACAGTTGGGGCATTCCTAAAACCTAATTTACTAACACACGACCGCAATTAGAATATGTGTGGCGACTTGTTTATTTCTTGCTTTTTGTGTATTTCTATTACAACAAACCTGACAACGGAGAGAAAGAAGAAGAAAAGGAGCTCGCGAAATGCAGGAACTTGTGTGGGGCATCTTTGTGGTGAAGAACGCCGATCAGTGGAACTATCTTGGAATGTTTTTACTCAGCCGTGGTCTTTAAACTATTTGCAGTATATTGTTGTTTCTTATTTTTTTACTAACTTTGATTCGACATGCGAAGCTACGAGAAGACTCTTTTAAACACATTTACGCAGAAGTATGAAGCCGGATTCGAAGCTATGACCTCGGCTGTTTACTAATCTGAGACTTTGTTGGATAAATGTGAAATAAAGGAGGCAGCACACCAGTAGAAGGAAGTTACAAAACATCAAATATGAACTATTTACTTTATTACATGTTGTAAAAGTAGTCAGTGAAACTCCATTTGTGTAGTTATTAGCCTCAACCCGATGAACAGAATGCTACTGCTAACAAGCTAACACTAAAGCCGAAGTGTTCGTGTTGTCGGCGGGATATAATCGCTGCATTTATTATTTATATATTGTTATTTACAGCTGAAATTAAACAAAACAAACTGCCTGACCCTCATAAACTCATCATATACCGAGAGGACGACTTTCTGACTGTTGGACATTGCGGACAAAAGACGGGCTTTTTTTGAACAATTCAGTACACTTGATTTTTTTTAAATCATATCGTTTTGTCTATTAATGCTTTGTATTTCCTTTACTTACATTTTAGTAAAATAACTGTAACCTATTATTGTCTGTTTATTTACATGGTATCAGTTTAGAAAAATAGTAAACCACTCTTTCATACGTCATCAGCCTGATTTGTATAAACTACCTGAACTGGGAAATATGGTGAAAACGCAAACCACTCACTTCTACAGGAACCTCTAGTTCCAGGAACCAGTGGTTCCAGGAACCAAAAGCTCCTGAACTTTTGGTGGGCACTTCCTACGCCCCAAAGAAGGCCAGCTAAATTAGTATTTTCTATATCAGTGGTTCTCAACCTTTTTTCAGTGATGTACCCCCTGTGAAAATGTTTTTAATTCAAGTACCCCCTAATCAGAGCAAAGCATTTTTGGTTGAAAAATAGAGATAAAGAAGTAAAATACAGCACTATGTTATCAGTTTCTGATTTATTAAATTGTATAACAGTGCAAAAGATTGTGTTGCATTTTGTCATTTCCCTGCCTTCTCTTTTTTTTTGTTATCTGTTTTCTTTCTTCAGTCAATTAGTCCCCAGCGAGACACACCTGCAACTAATCTCCACCCAGGAGTATATAAGCTCGTCACCGACAGCTGGTCCCTGCCGATTATTGTCTCCTGCACCTTCCACGTGCATACGCATGATTCAAGTCGTCCTGCCTGGTATGTGTCTTTTCTTGTTATCTAAATTCCTCACCTCTTTTTATTTGCCTTCTAGCCTTCCTGAGGTGAAGAGGATCTTGTTGGACCTTTTTGTAGAGCTCAGTGCGCCCTGGCCTTTTCCCCCTGCCGACCACTGAAGGACCTGCTTTTGTTTATATATATTCATGGTGTGCATTTTTGCCCCATCTCCTTTTGTTATACTTTTTGGACTCGTATTAAATTGTTAAACATATTGTAAATCAGCCTTGCCTCCAGTTTCTGCATCCTGGGATCATCTCCTTGATTAAATCCTAACAAAATAATCGGCCATATCATGGATCCCGCAGAGACTGACCCGGTAAAGAGGGCGCTACAACAACAGGCTAATCGACTGGGACAACAGGAGGAACAGTTTGGCGTTCTTGGGGCTTGTGTCAACGCCATGGCGGAACGCCAAGACGCCCGCCTTGACGCATTGGAGAGACAACTAGGAAGCGTACTCACCGCACTGCAGGCGATGACTTCCCCTACGGCCGACCCATCAATCCAGCAGAGACGTCCACTTCCCGCAGATGTTCCGTTGCCTAGCGACACTCCTCCTGCCCCTTGTCCCCCACTCTCCAAGCCTGAGCGCTTCTCCGGCGAGTCAGGTGACGTGCGCCCCTTCCTCACCCAGTGTGAAGTTTATTTTGAACTATTACCCGCGTCCTTTCACACTGAAAGAGCTCGCGTGGCTTTCGTTATGTCCCATATGAGTGGTCGGGCTTCCGCTTGGGCCACCGCAGAATGGGGGCGTCAATCTCCCGTGTGTGCCTCCTACGCCGCGTTTTCCAAAGCCATGGAAAATATCTTTCAACGCGAGATGCCAGGACGGGAGGCAGCACGATCATTACTACGTCTGCAGCAAGGTCAGCGCAGCGTCACAGACTTCGCCATCGAATTTAGAAGGCTGGCTGCTGAAAGCGGATGGCCCACTTCCGCATTGGTGGACGTCTTCTCCCTCGGCTTGGCCGATCGAATCCGGAAGCAGATGATCCCGCTCAAGACTCCTGATAACCTCGATGAGCTCATCGCTTTGGCGGTGGAAATTGAAAATCGCCTCGTAGACTGGGAGAGAGAGAAACTTAGACGGCAAGGACCGCGCACCTCGACATATAGTGGGCGTGGCCAGGGAGGTCATCCAGCTACGTCTGCCCCGATACCCATTGTCGATGCTGGGCCGATATCATGGGAAGATGAACCAATGCAGCTTGGAGGGAATCGTCTCACTCAAGCTGAGAGGGATCGTCGCCGTAGACTTCATCTTTGCCTATATTGCGGAGAGGCTGAGCATCGCGTCACCCACTGTCCTCATCTTCCTGCCCACCGTCGCACTCAAGCTTCACCTCCTCGTCGCACTCAAACTCCACCTCCTCGTCGTACTCTAGTTTCTCCTCCTCGTCGCACTCAAGCTCCACCCCCTCGCCGCACCCCAGCTGCACACCCTCCAGCGACCGATCCGGCTCCTCTACTGCCATCTTCAGGTCAGACACTGTCAAGGCTTCAACTCACTGGCGTGCTCTCCTGGGATAAGCATCAAAGTTTGGATATTGTGGCTCTAATTGACTCAGGTTCTGATGACAATTTTATTGATGATTCTGTCATTAAGCGTTTTTCTATACCCGTTGTTAGATTACACAGACCTAGAACAGTCCGATCCCTCGACGGGGGCCACCTGGCGAGCGTCACCCATCAGACCCAGCCGCTAATTCTTAAATTATCTGGTAACCATTTTGAGACTATCAATTTTCTCGTCATTCCCTCTCGTTCGGCTCCTGTGGTGCTCGGGCTTACCTGGCTAGCTAAACACAATCCCCATATTGACTGGGCCAAGACTTCTATTATTAATTGGGGGGTTTTCTGTCATACGTACTGTCTGCGGTCCGCTTGCCCTCGCACAGGTCCCGCACGTGTTATAACCCAGGAGGTCATTGATTTGTCGGTCGTGCCAACTGCTTACCACGTCCTTAAGGAAGTATTTAGCAAGGACCGCGCGTTGTCGTTACCTCCACACCGTCCCTATGATTGCGGCATTAATATCCTCCCTGGTGCCACACTCCCTTCTTCGCGTCTTTTTAACATTTCTAAGCATGAAAGAGATGCACTAGAGGAATATATTACCACGTCACTCGCATCTGGTCTCATTCGTCCCTCTAACTCACCTCTAGCCGCCGGTTTTTTCTTTGTGGAGAAGAAGGATAAGACACTCCGTCCCTGCATCGATTACCGCGCCCTTAATATTATTACTGTTAAAAATAAATATCCTCTCCCGCTTCTCAACTCCACTTTCAACCCATTATACACTGCTAGATACTTCACCAAACTGGACCTCCGCAACGCATATCATTTAATTAGAATTAAGCAAGGAGACGAATGGAAGACTGCATTTAACACTCCACTTGGACATTTCGAATATCAAGTCATGCCTTTTGGCCTCACCAACGCACCGGCCGTTTTTCAAAGCCTAATTAATGATGTTTTGCGCGACATGCTTGACCGCTTTGTGGTCGTCTACTTGGACGATATCCTCGTTTTCTCTCCTACTCTCGAACTTCATGTCCAGCATGTTCGCTTGGTTCTCCAACGCCTTCTTGAGAATCGTCTTTATGTCAAAGCCGAGAAGTGCGTGTTTCACTCAGAGTCTGTTCAATTCTTGGGTTTTATCGTGGAAAGGGGTCAACTACGAGCGGATCCCGCGAAGATCAAGTCGGTGGTTGATTGGCCCACACCCACGTCAAGAAAACACCTCCAGAGGTTTCTAGGTTTTGCTAATTTTTATCGCCGTTTTATCCGCAATTTTAGTCAGGTAGCTGAACCATTAACCAGACTTACTTCCACCAAACTACCCTTTTTGTGGACTTCTGAGACACAAACTTCATTTAATAAACTTAAGTTGCTGTTTACTTCTGCACCAGTACTTGTTCACCCTAACGTTTCCTCTCAATTTTTTGTTGAGGTTGACGCGTCCGACTCCGGCGTGGGAGCTGTTCTCTCCCAGCGCTCCACCTCCGACCAGAGGCTGCACCCCTGTGCCTTCTTCTCACGCCGCCTGACTCCTGCGGAACGCAACTATGACATTGGCAATAGAGAGCTACTCGCCGTGGTTTTAGCGCTGCAAGAATGGAGGCACTGGCTGGAGGGCTCGGAGACCCCATTTGTGGTGTACACAGACCACAAGAATCTGGCCTACATTCGCACGGCCCAACGGCTCAACCCAAGACAAGCTAGGTGGGCACTATTCCTTGCCCGATTCAACTTCACCATGACCTTCCGCCCCGGTTCCCAGAATGGTAAACCAGACGCCTTATCTAGGATGTACGCCTGCCCGGAGGTAGAGGTAAAGACCGAGACCATCATCCCTCCATCACAAGTGCTGGGAGCGCTACAGTGGGACATCGAGGTTCGCGTGACAGAGGGACTCAAGAACATTTCCTCTCCCAAGAACTGTCCTCAGGGGCGCTTGTTCGTGATCCCAGAGCTCCGTCCGGAAGTTTTGAACTGGGCCCACAGTTCCAAGGTCGCCTGCCACCCAGGTATTAACCGTACTACCTTCCTCCTATCCCAGCGCTTCTGGTGGCCAACTTTCAGAGCTGATGTTTCAGAATTCGTTTCCGCCTGTTCCACCTGTGCTCGCAATAAAGCTTCACATCGGGCACCTGCAGGTCTCCTGCGGCCACTTCCCATCCCTTCCCGCCCGTGGTCCCATGTGGCCTTGGATTTCGTCACAGGACTTCCACCATCTAAGGGCAACACCGTTATTTTAACTTTGGTGGACCGCTTTTCAAAGATGGCCCATTTCATCGCTCTTCCCAAGTTGCCCTCAGCACTCGAGACTGCAGATTTGCTGGTACGCCACGTGCTTCGGCTACATGGAATCCCGATGGATGTGGTCTCGGACAGAGGGCCACAATTTTCCTCTGCGGTTTGGAAGGCCTTCTGTAAGTCGTTGGGAGCATCACCGAGCCTTTCTTCTGGTTACCACCCGCAGACTAATGGACAGACTGAGCGCACCAACCAGGATCTGGAAGCTGCCATCCGCTGCGTTTGCCACCAGCAGCCGGCCTCCTGGGCGCTTGGTCTACCTTGGATCGAGTATGCCCACAATACACTCGTAAGCTCTGCTACAGGCATGTCTCCATTTCACTCCGCCTACGGGTACCAACCTCCCGCTTTTCCCTCCCTGGAAGCAGAGATCTCCGTCCCATCTGTGGCTGCCCACCTGCACCGTGCACGGCAAGCCTGGCAGAATACCCGGTCTGCACTGTCACGCACCTCGGAGCGCAACCAGCGTCTTGCTAACCGCCATCGCAGCACAGCACCAGATTACAGGCCCGGTCAGAAAGTATGGCTGTCTTCTCGTGACTTACCTCTCCAGGTGGTATCCAAGAAACTGCAACCACGATACATTGGGCCGTACCCCATTGAGCGAGTCATCAATCCCGCAGTTGTTCAACTATGCCTTCCGGACTCTCTCAAAATACATCCCTCTTTCCACGTCTCTCTACTCAAACCTGTGTCCTCCAGTCCCTTGAGTCCTCCAGAGGTACCTCCTCCACCTCCCAGACTTATTGATGGCCACCAAGCGTTCACAGTCAAGGCCATTCTCGACGTGAGGAGAAGGGGCAGGGGTTTCCAGTACCTGGTCGACTGGGAGGGTTACAGCCCCGAGGACCGATCCTGGGTCTCGCGTTCCCTTATACTAGACCCTTCACTTTTAACTGCATTTTATGACCGTTTTCCGGAGAAGCCAGGTAAGCCGCCAGGTGGCGTCCATTAAGGGGGGGAGTACTGTTGCATTTTGTCATTTCCCTGCCTTCTCTTTTTTTTTGTTATCTGTTTTCTTTCTTCAGTCAATTAGTCCCCAGCGAGACACACCTGCAACTAATCTCCACCCAGGAGTATATAAGCTCGTCACCGACAGCTGGTCCCTGCCGATTATTGTCTCCTGCACCTTCCACGTGCATACGCATGATTCAAGTCGTCCTGCCTGGTATGTGTCTTTTCTTGTTATCTAAATTCCTCACCTCTTTTTATTTGCCTTCTAGCCTTCCTGAGGTGAAGAGGATCTTGTTGGACCTTTTTGTAGAGCTCAGTGCGCCCTGGCCTTTTCCCCCTGCCGACCACTGAAGGACCTGCTTTTGTTTATATATATTCATGGTGTGCATTTTTGCCCCATCTCCTTTTGTTATACTTTTTGGACTCGTATTAAATTGTTAAACATATTGTAAATCAGCCTTGCCTCCAGTTTCTGCATCCTGGGATCATCTCCTTGATTAAATCCTAACAGATTGCTCATTTGTAGTGGTCTTTCTTGAACTATTTGGAAAAAAAGATATAAAAATAACTAAAAACTTGTTGAAAAATAAACAAGTGATTCAATTATAAATAAAGATTTCTACACATAGAAGTAATCATCAACATAAAGTGCCTTCTTTGGGGATTGTAATAGAGATCCATCTGGATCCATGAACTTAATTCTAAACATTTCTTCACAAAAAAAGAAATCTTTAACATCAATATTTATGGAACATGTCCAACAAAAATCTAGCTGTCAACACTGAATATTGCATTGTTGCATTTCTTATCACAGTTCTTTTTGACAGACATTTTAGTGAGGGTCAAACCATCATGGCATGGGGGAAACTCTGGGTTTATGGTAATGAATGGAATAGCCTACTTGATTTGATGTTCAGTTTATGAACTTACATTCATATTTTGTTAAAGTATTATTCAATAAATATATTTATAAAGGATTTTTGAATTGTTGCTATTTTTAGAATATTTAAAAAAAATCTCACGTACCCCTTGGCATACCTTCAAGTACCCCAAGGGGTACGCGTACCCCCATTTGAGAACCACTGTTCTATATTACCCCAGATCACAGGATAATACCTACAACAATACATTGCTATTTTATGACACAATCTAAATAGCCTTACCTTATTTGCATGAAGAGACATGGATTTTCTGTCTCTAAATGGTTGCATTTACAATAAATAATTGTCTCTCTGTCGCACGTGAAAATGAAACGTCTGTATTTTAACTTTAAATTGTTTTGGGAATCCATCCATCCATCCATCCATTTTCTACCGCTTATTCCCTTTGGGGTCGCGGGGGGCGCTGGAGCCTATCTCAGCTACAATCGGGCGGAAGGCGGGGTACACCCTGGACAAGTCGACATCTCATCACAGGGCGTTTTGGGAATCAGCACCTCCAAATCCGAGTCCATGGTTCTCGCCCGGAAAAGGGTGGAGTGCCATCTCCGGGTTGGGGAGGAGATCTTGCCCCAAGTGGAGGAGTTCAAGTACCTCGGAGTCTTGTTCACGAGTGAGGGAAGAGTGGATCGTGAGATCGACAGGCGGATTGGTGCGGCGTCTTCAGTAATGTGGACGCTGGATCGATCCGTTGTGGTGAAGAAGGAGCTGAGCCAGAAGGCAAAGCTCTAGATTTACCGGTCGATCTACGTTCCCATCCTCACCTATGGTCATGAGCTTTGGGTCATGACCGAAACGACAAGATCACGGGTACAAGCGGCCGAAATGAGTTTCCTCCGCCGGGTTGCGGGGCTCTCCCTTAGAGATAGGGTGAGAAGCTCTGTCATCCGGGGGGAGCTCAAAGTAAAGCCGCTGCTCCTCCACATCGAGAGGAGCCAGATGAGGTGGTTCGGGCATCTGGTCAGGATGCCACCCGAACGCCTCCCTCGGGAGGTGTTTCGGGCACGTCCGACCGGTAGGAGGCCACGGGGAAGACCCAGGACACGTTGGGAAGACTATGTCTCCCGGCTGGCCTGGAAACGCCTCGGGATCTCCCGGGAGGAGCTGGACGAAGTGGCTGGGGAGAGGGAAGTCTGGGCTTCCCTGCTTAGGCTGCTGCCCCCGTGACCCGACCTCGGATAAGCGGAAGAAGATGGATGGATGGATGGATGTTTTGGAGTCTTTCTAGTGTTACAACATTTAACTGAGAATAGGAGAGGATAAATAAACATTGCCCCCATGGAGACAACAGAAATGGCAAAACATAGCATGTCTTGGAAAAAAAACCGTCAACTGGCCTTATAGCCACATCCGGCCGTTTTAATCTTTCAATGCTGTCCACAGAATAAAATGTGTGAGTTCAGGACAAGGTCCATGCACTAAATCTATACAGGTGTGTCATTTTATTGTGAATATCCAAGACAGAGCCACATTATCACCAATTTTCTTTAACATCACTCGGCTGGCTTTGTTTTTGTTTTTTTTAAACAAAAAAAAAGTCTTAATAAAGTGTGTAACTTTTGAGTGATGTGTTAATACACAATGGGCCTGATCTACTACTGCGTGTATTAATCCACATACAAACTTGATAGCACAAGCAAAGCTGATCTACTAAGCTCCTGCGCAGAGGACTACATCTCTTCAAGGGGAACTGCACTTTTTGGGGAATTTTGCCTACTGTTCCCAAACATTATAAGAGACAAGAAGACAAAAGTTAGTTTTTCTATGCATTCTAACATAAAAAAACAAAAACGCTTGTTCTTGGTGGGTAGCAATGCAGCTAATGGGAGCAATCAATTCTACATCTAAATCTCTTTAAAATGCTTTCAAAAACCGTCAACAATACTTAATTTATGTTCCGTAACCTGTATAATAACCAAGCTGTAGCAACACTGAGGAACTATTTTTCTAGCGAAGTAACACATCTCCGTAGAAGCTAGCTACGGCGAGAGATAAGCTAGCTTCTACGTCAGCACGAAACACGTTTGAGTTTTTGATGCACAACACAATGCGATAAGATACCAATCTGTACTGACTGAAAAACATGAAAAATCATATTACAGTATCTGTAAAGTATTATTTCATGTTTTGTTTGTACACAGCTAGCCAAACAGCGTATGCTGTCTGTCAAGATAAACACATGACGTGCTGAGTGTATCACGATCAATATAAAGTGTGACTCACTCAATGGACACTTGTCTGTTTGTTCCAGCTGGCCAGGGACGTTTTTTTCCGGTTAATTATGGGTAAGCACTAAATTTATGACGCAATAGCTTGGCTTCAAGTTCCACATTTTGCAGCTTCGAGTCACTTTCACCTCCCTCTCTCGGCTTCTGTCTGCTCTAATGTCTCACTCTTTCTTTGTGCGCCCTTCTAGAAGCAGCAGTTCATCCTTCGTTCGTTCAGCTTTAAAAAGATAAGGTTGTGAATCCTCATTTTCCCAAAAATAGTCATCTCCGTTATTTGTTACTGAATATGCCATGATTAGCTTGTTGTTGCCAAAAGTCAGACGTGTGCTGCTATGGAAACGGAAATCAATGCACCAAAGAATTAGTCTGGCAATGATTAAAATGATCAAAATATGGTAAATATTGTACATATTACATATTGTTCTGAAGGTGTCTGATATGACATTTTATATATATATATATATATATATATATATATATATATATATATATATATATATATACTTGCAGTGTGCATATAAAACATATTACATATTGTTATTGTTATGAAAGTGTCTGTTACACATTATATATATATATATATATATATATATATATATATATATATATATATATATATATATATATATATATATATATATATACACTTGCAGTGTGTAGTTAAATCACCAAAAATGATGCTCACTGCTCCCCTCACCTCCCAGGGTGATCAAGGGTGATGGGTCAAATGCAGAGAATAATTTCGCCACACCAAGTCTCCCGTCCAAAAGCAGAACCTAGTAACTCACTTCTAGCTGATTTTGATAAAACAAACGAAAACCAATCTATTTTATATTAAAGTCCCATCCATTCACAGAGATTTGATTTCTGCTTTGTTGATGTTAATTGGTATCCGCAATTCCAGCCTGCAATTTTCGTTCAGAATGTCCCTAAAATTTGGCGGGAAAATTAGTTACTGGGTTTTGTCATAGTAATTCACGGAAGGCATCAAAAATATTACAAAGGTAAATCCTAGTATAGTGAAAAATACACTGATTTATTTTTTCAAGATGTTTGTAGAACATAAAACGAACGTGTCACTCTATGGGAACTACAATGTTGCATTTCGACTGAACCATATATCCACATTTGCGTGCACAAATGACAGGAGCGTCAGCATTTTATCAGGGTTAAGCCAATTCGCCGCTTTGTCACTACACTGTTTATCTTACGGACCCTGCCAAGTCACTGACATCTCGGTCAGGAATATCCAACCAGAAGAGCCTCTTTGCAGGAGGAGCAACGCGCAACAATTTAACTATTCCCTCCTTCTTTGATGGCGGAATGCCACGTGGTTCTGTCCGTCTGGGGGGAAATTCCGCTGTGACATCGAATTTCGAAGTCAAGAAATCAACTTCAGTGTAATGGTCAGCGAAGTCCACTTTGTACTGCATGGTGCGCCTTCCTTTAGTGAATTTTACTTCACGTACATTCCCCAACAGCGGCATCGTTGTTTTCTTTCCACTGCGAGCACGTTGTTTGCCGCTGAATTCAAAGAACTCACGATGTTCCATGACAACGGGTTTGATGGTTCTTGATGCTGTCTTACAAAGATCTACAAAGTCATCAAACGTATAGATGTTTTCTTGACCTTTCATTTTCTTGCCGATTGAGCCATGGATTGAATCTGCTCTCATATACGTGTGTCCTTTCTCCAGATATTTTATCACAATCTCGTGTGGGCCCCATTCTGCGTTTGTACATTGGGCAAGAGCCGAATACAGTGTCCAGTCTCTAAGGTAATACAATTCACAGATTGTGGTTTTGAATCTGCCAGCAGACACAGGGAGGAGCAATTACTTACGCCAAAAATTTACTTATGTTAAATAAATAAACAACGTGGGCGCGTCGATCAGTCAGTTACCGTATTATGAGAACAGACAACTGCGTGGACGCGATTTTATAGCCATTCTGCGCAAAATACAGGATTGATTTCACTCACCTTACATTTTCCAGGGCTAGAGCCACTAATCTTTTTCCTCTGCTCCAAGACATACTTCCGAATAAAACAAGTAAGTAGCTGGACCAAATAATCTTCGTCTGACAACCTCAATCAGTGAATATGCTGCTGGGCGCCGCCATCTTGCCACATGACTACAGCGTACAATTCGATTGGTCCCTTGAGATACTAGGTTTTTCTGTTGTATCTACGCAGTTATGTGGTAGTTGCTAGGTCCTGCCATGCGCGTAACAGCTTACTTACGGAACAAATTACAATATCGCATACACTAATGTAAAGCATATCACCTAGTAACTCCAAAATTATTATCAGCTCAGTTTTGACCAAAATTGAGTTACTGGGTTTTGCCTTTGGACGGGAGAAGTGTGTGTGTGATAGAGATGCGCAGATAGGCAATTATTTCATCCGCAACCGCATCAGAAAGTCGTCAACCATCCGCCATCCACCCGATGTAACATTTGATCAGAACCGCATCCGCCCGCACCCGCCCGTTGTTATATATCTAATATAGACGATGCAAGGCATTAGTGAGGTTATAAAGCTTTTGCCTGTTAAAGAAAGGAGACTGATCCAATGCAGTGCACACATTCGCGTGCCACGCTGTCACGACCCAGACGCACACCAGTGCGCAATCATATGGGAGCCGCGCTGAGCGCACCTCCAAGCGCGTCTCGCTGCCGGCGACGGCCGCGTATGAGCCCGACGCTCCAGCGCCATCCATTTTCAGGGCTAGTTGATTCGGCAGATGGGTTGTTACACACTCCTTAGCGGGTTCCGACTTCCATGGCCACCGTCTAGCTGCTGTCTACATCAACCAGGGTGAGCCCCACCCCTTTCGTGAGCGCACTGCGCGCGGAGTGACCCCTGTTACGCGCCCCCGGCAATGGGGGTGGCGGGCAGGTAAGCTGCGCGGGCGGAGCGCGCGGAGTGACCCCTGTTACGAGCCCCCGGCCACGGGGGTGGCGGGCAGGTAAGCTGCTTACCTGCTGCGCGTGACGCCGGCCGCGGCGAAGGCGGACGAGGCGGGGTGTCGGTGCGGTGGTGACCCTGGACGTGCGTCGGGCCCTTCTCGCGGATCGCCTCAGCTACGGCTCCCGGTGGGGCCCTCTCGGGGGAAGGGGCCTCGGTCCCGGACCCCGGCGAGGCGTCCCTTTTCCGCTCCGTAAAAGTGTCCATCTCTATTTTTTTTTTTTCTTCTGTTGTGGCATATGCAGCAGGTGCATGCTCGTTTTTCCTTTGTGGGTAACAACATTTAACTATGTATATATATTTCCGAATTGGTTTAACTGCCACCCGCCTGAATCTATTTAAAATCTAATTTCTTTTTATTTCAACCACCCGACCCGACCCGACCCGCGGATAAAATCTAATTTTTTTTAATTTCATCCGCCCGACTACGCGGTTGTGCCCGCAAACCGCGCATCTCTAGTGTGTGACAATAATTGGTACTTTAACTTTTTTTTTTTTTTTTTTTTATAAAATATTGATGGAGGGTTTTGAAGGATACAACGGTGACTCTCATTACCTGCATCTTTCTAACGTTTTTTTATCATCTTTAAACCCCCCTCCACTCCCAAAAAAAGACGTGTCTTTTTGGCTGTCATAATGATTTGAACGATAGGCAAAATTCCCCCCAAAAAGCCCAGTTCCCCTTTAAAGGAAAACTGCACTTTTTTAAAATGTTGCCTATAATTCAAAATCTTTTAATGTAAGACAAGCACACGTATGTTTTTCTATTTGATGATTCTAACTAGTAAATAAATGCGAGCAAAAGTCCGCTTACAATGGAGCCTATAGGAGTCGTTCTATTCGGCCTAAAAAGGGCTAACCTCTAAACGCCTCCATTATCGATTAATTTACACGCTGTAAGTATATATTTAATGTAGTAACAGTTGCATTCATTATAAGATGTAATATTTACATTTTTTGATAATTTTAAGCATACGGCAGCGCATTCATTTCAAAAACGCATCACAAGGTTTGTTTTTTGTTTTTAAACATCACTGACTATTACTCACTGCAGACTTTATGAGAGTTAACAAACATAATAATACATCACTTACTGTACAATGCCTGCTGTCATTACGATGCCAACTGCTAGGATGTTCATATATTTCTGTTTCGATTAAGAATGTCTTCGCAATGGGTTGGTTGCAAACCAGCGTCTTTTGCGTGTCTTTCCCGCCGTGACAGGCAGTAGGTCAATACAGCCAGCAGTAGGTCCTTAATGTTAGCGCTTATAATAACAATATCACTAATATCTGGTTAATATACAGGTAATGTTTAGGCTTTTTGGATGGTCATTTATTCGTTTTTTTTGTCGGAATAAATGCAATAGACGCAATTATTTAATGGTTCCCATTGAAAGCGGACAATTTACGATTTAGAATGCATTAAAAAAATATATATGTGTTCTTGTCTCTCATAAAGAGTGTGAATTATAGGCAAAATTTCCAAAAAGTGGAGTTCCCCTTCAAGTGAGCAAAATAAGGAGCGCAATACATTTAGCGCAGGGGTCCCCAAACTTTTTGACTCGGGGGCCGCATTGGGTTAAAATAATTTGGCCGGGGGCCGGGCTATATATATGTATATATACATATATACATTGTCTTTATAATCCGTTTTGTCATTTAACATCAATTAACATTGATGTTCATCAACATTTAACATTCTCACGTTATCGATGGGAAAATGCATTTTTAGACAGTATGATTGGCCTGAGCGGCTAGGAGACACCGAGAGTAACAAGCGGTAGAAAATGGATTAGAAAGGAAAGATAAAAAAAATAAATAAATAAATAAAAAATAAAAAACCCCGATTGAGACATAGGGTCACTACAAGTACATGCAATTTCATAGTTTGTGACCCTATGTCTCAATCGGGGGTGAGGGGGGGGACTATCTTTACACATGTAAAGTCGAACATAAAAATTGAGACTAAAAAAAGTAAGATAAAGAGTTTTTAAGGTGAAATATAAAGGTAATCACAAAGGTAAAAAAACGTGAAACAAACCTGAGCAGCAGTGCAGCTGAGTTTCTGCAAGCCATTCTCCAGCCGTTCGATCTTGTTGCTAAGGTCTTGACACCTCTGTCCCAGCAGACTGCGGTACAGTTTTATCTGTTCCAGGAAAGACTTTGGCGTGGTGTAGTTGTAGCGCCGCTCCACGGCTAGGCACTCCTTTGATGTCTGGTTGACACTTATGTGGACGTGTGCCATAAATTTACTGACAGACTCCTTCACTTCCGGCTGCATGGATTACAAGCACCAAAGTTTTAGTAGCACAGCACCAGTTTATGCATATTCCAATATGAGCATCTCTCACGTCGATATTATCCACTTCCTGCAGAAACTTGAGGCTGACTGACTCCAACGCCTCCCGCGGCCATTCATGGAACCAGACGATAGCTGTAAAGTTTACCACAGCGGGAAACTTCCTGCTACGGAGCCTCAGCTTACTACCAACCGGAGAGAAACACAGAGCAACCTACCATTCATTTAAACACACACACACACACACACACACACACACACACACACACACACACACACACACACACACACACACACACACATGCTTATTGTATATAAGGAAAAATATTGTAATGATTAGCACTTCTCAACAACCAACTAAAAAATGAACAATATATAAGATATTATCTGTATAAACATCATACATTCCTGCTAAACACCGACATTTATTTAATAATACCACCTTAACATTTGACAACCAAACAATTACACAAGGCGAATCAGTAAAGAATCTGGGTATTATCTTCGACCCAACTCTCCCGTTTGAATCACACATTAAGAGTGTTACTAAAACGGCCTTCTTTCATCTCCGTAATATCGCTAAAATTCGTTCTATTTTATCCACTAGCGACGCTGAGATCATTATTCATGCGTTCGTTACGTCTCGTCTCGACTACTGTAACGTATTATTTTCGGGTCTCCCTATGTCTAGCATTAAAAAATTACAGTTGGTACAAAATGCGGCTGCTAGACTTTTGACAAGAACAAGAAAGTTTGATCATATTACGCCTATACTGGCTCACCTGCACTGGCTTCCTGTGCACTTAAGATGTGACTTTAAGGTTTTACTACTTACGTATAAAATACTACACGGTCTAGCTCCGTCCTATCTTGTCGATTGCATTGTACCATATGTCCCGGCAAGAAATCTGCGTTCAAAGAACTCCGGCTTATTAGTGATTCCCAGAGCCCAAAAAAAGTCTGCGGGCTATAGAGCGTTTTCTATTCGGGCTCCAGTACTATGGAATGCCCTCCCGGTAACAATTAGAGATGCTACCTCAGTAGAAGCATTTAAGTCCCATCTTAAAACTCATTTGTATACTCTAGCCTTTAAATAGCCCCCCTGTTAGACCAGTTGATCTGCCGTTTCTTTTCTTTTCTCCTCTGCTCCCCTTTTCCTTGGGGGGGGGGGGGAGGGGGGCACAGGTCCGGTGGCCATGGATGAAGTGCTGGCTGTCCAGAGTCGGGACCCGGGGTGGACCGCTCGCCTGTGCATCGGCTGGGAACATCTCTGCGCTGCTGACCCGTCTCCGCTCGGGATGGTGTCCTGCTGGCCCCACTATGGACTGGACTCTTACTATTATGTTGGATCCACTATGGACTGGACTCTCACAATATTATGTCAGACCCACTCGACATCCATTGCTTTCGGTCTCCCCTAGAGGGGGGGGGTTACCCACATATGCGGTCCTCTCCAAGGTTTCTCATAGTCATTCACATCGACGTCCCACTGGGGTGAGTTTTTCCTTGCCCGTATGTGGGCTTTGTACCGAGGATGTCGTTGTGGCTTGTGCAGCCCTTTGAGACACTTGTGATTTAGGGCTATATAAATAAAGATTGATTGATTGATTGATTGACATTCCAGCAGGCTGGCACATAAACACTAGAACTCCCAGGTTGTTCTTACCCCGCTGCAATTCCCAGGGGAGCGCCACATGGCTCTCAGTTTGAAATTTACCACAAACCGATCAACAATTAGTCTCCTTTCTTTTGTAAATCGAGCCATTACATTGGGATGTGGTGGACCACTCGGATGCTCAGACAGGGGGAGGGATATGCTCAAATAGAAGGGAGCCTTCGGCCCTGTCTATATTAAGCCGTATAACTCCTTAAACGGATAATTATTTAGCCTAAACCTCGTGTCAGCCACACTAACCCATCGTTTAAATGGGAACATTATCACCAGACCTATGTAAGCGTCAATATATACCTTGATGTTGCAGAAAAAAGACCATTTATTTTTTTAACCGATTTCCGAACTCTAAATGGGTGAATTTTGGCGAATTAAACGCCTTTCTATTATTCACTCTCGGAGCGATGACATCACAATGTGACGTCACATCGGGAAGCAATCCACCATTTTCTCACTTTCGTCGGTGTGTTGTTGAAGGGTGTAACAACACGAACAGGGATGGATTCAAGTTGCACCAGTGGCCCAAAGATGCGAAAGTGGCAAGAAATTGGACAAAATTTGTTCAAAATACGAGGGTGTGGAAAAGCCGACGAAATGGTCAGTCGTTTGTTCCGCACACTTTACCGACGAAAGCTATGCTACGACAGAGATGGCAAGAATGTGTGGATATCCTGCGACACTCAAAGCAGATGCATTTCCAACGATAAAGTCAAAGAAATCTGCCGCCAGACCCAAATTGAATCTGCCGGAGTGTGTGAGCTATTCAGGGACAAAGGGCCTCGGTAGCACGGCAAGCAATGGCGGCAGTTTGTTCCCGCAGACGAGCGAGCTAAACCCCCTGGATGTCTTGGCTCACACCGTCCCTTATGCCACCGAAGATGATCAAGAGAAGAATATCGACCCTAGCTTCCCTGGCCTGCTGACATCAACTCCAAAACTGGACAGATCAGCTTTCAGGAAAAGAGAGCGGATGAGGGTATGTCTACAGAATATATTAATTGATGAAAACTGTATTCATTACTCGCGGTTTTACGTAAATTGTTATACATAAACTGTGTTTACCAATAATTTAGCTTAAAAACATTTATTTTTTTCAATCATTCGAGTACATTCGGGTAGTCTTGTGTAATGCAGTATTTTGTGTCTAGTTAACCTGAGTGCTGAAATCGTGGAAAAATATATGTTCTCTCTCAAAGTGCATGTTGTTGCCAAATGTATTTCATATGCTGTAAACCTAGTTCATAGTTGTTAGTAATTATCTTATCAGACAGTGTTAAGCCGCTGAAATCCGAGTCTGAATCCGAGCTAATGTCGCTATACCTTGCTGTTTGTTTGTATTGGCATCACTGTGTGACGTCACAGGAAAATGGACGGGAGTATATAACGATGGTTAAAACTCAGTGGCCTAGTGGTTAGAGTGTCCGCCCTGAGATCGGTAGGTTGTGAGTTCAAACCCCGGCCGAGTCATACCAAAGACTATAAAAATGGGACCCATTACCTCCCTGCTTGGCACTCAGCATCAAGGGTTGGAATTGGGGGTTAAATCACCAGAAATGATTCCCGGGCGCAGCACTGCTGCTGCCCACTGCACCCCTCACCTCCCAGGGGGTGGAACAAGGGGATGGGTCAAATGCAGAGGACAAATTTCACCACACCTAGTGTGTGTGTGACAATCATTGGTACTTTAACTTTAAAATCAGGCACTTAGAAGCTTTTTTTAGGGATATTGCATGATGGGTAAAATTTTGAAAAAAACTTCAAAAAATAAAATAAGCCACTGGGAACTGATTTTTAATGGTTTTAACCATTCTGAAATTGTGATAATGTTCCCCTTTAAGGTTCCTCTCCTTGGATATTTTTTTACACGGGTAAGTGCACCGTCTATTTCTTGAATCTCCGACTCTTAGCTCTGTATGGACTCATTGATCGTTTATAAACGGAGTTCGGAGAGGAAGTGCCGCCAGAAAGGCCGCGCCCCACACAGGAAGTGACGTCAAAAAGAACACGCCACAGCCAGCTTTATAACAACCGGTTTCCACTCACAAGTAAACACTAGAAAGA
The DNA here is from genome assembly GCF_033978685.3 of Nerophis lumbriciformis. NCBI lineage: Eukaryota > Metazoa > Chordata > Actinopteri > Syngnathiformes > Syngnathidae > Nerophis > Nerophis lumbriciformis. The sequence continues at coordinate 22,879,427 of NC_084558.2, read as the reverse complement.
TGAAGGCGAATCATCCAGATGTCCCTGTGTTAATCCTTCTTCTACATGTAGAAATCACACATGAATACCTTAAGAGAAGGAAATGCGCGATTGCAACTATTTGGGATACAACACATCTCAGACAGCAACATAGCAATGTTGAGCGACGGTTTTGGATAAGGCCTGGAAGAACAGCAGCCTGGTGGGATATGTTTGTCAATGAGTGTGTTGGGCCAGAGGAACGGCAAGAGAACTTTTGAATGTCCAGGTCAGGCTTGCAGGTATTAGTATAGTACCGGTCCGCAACCACCGCCCCGCGCCCTTGTCGTCGTTACGTCGTGTCATTTCTGGTTTACGAGCTGACGAGCATGTTCGGCAGTGCACAATCACGGAGTACTTACAAACAGACAATGTGTGTAGACAGAAAAGGGAGAACGGACGCATTTTGGCTTAAAAACAAATGATAAAGGTGAAGTTATAACACTGAAACGCCCACCGGAAGAGGTGCTGTAAGACATGGCTAGCTGGCTAGCGGCTAACATCCAGCCGCAGTCGGCAGTGTTTTAGCTACTTCTAAATCACTAATCCTCGCCTCCATGGCGACAAATAAAGTATGTTTCTTACAAGTATCATCCCTGCAGGACAAGGAATAGCTAAACATGCTTCACTACACACCGTAGCTCACCGGCGTCAAAATGTAAACAAACGCCATTGGTGGATCTACACCTAACATCCACATCCACTTGTCCTTAATAATGTTGACAAAATAATAGAATGGAAAATGACACAATATGTTACTGCATATGTCAGGAGCTAAAATAGGAGCCTTTGTTTGCTTTCTTACTAATAAAAGACAAGTTATTTTGTTTTTTCACTATTTTATTTAAGGACAAAATTGCAATAAGAAACATATGTTTAATGTACCGTAAGATTTGTTGTTAAAATAAAGCAATTAATGCTAATTTTTGCAGTCCCCTTTATTTAGAAAAGTACCGAACACTAGTCCAGGTCTTATTTGCTGTGCAGTGTAAAGGGGTTATGCAAGTTATTGTCTTGAATGCAATATTAGCTGTAAATATCTCTCGTCTGATTAGAAATACTGTTTCTTATGTAGTCCATATTCAAGTGGCCTTGTGCAAAACTGCCACTGACTTTTTAGTTTAAGTTTTTATTTGATAGTGTTTTTATTTTTGAATATGGTTTGGAACAATGTCCTGCCACACAAGCCACGAAAGAAAATTTTGAAAATCAAGACTATGTTTCCTGCAATTGGGTGCATGTCCACACTATATTTCACCTTTAGATGTATTCTCATCTACCAACCTCCTTTGGCTGTCTTTTTGACACTTACATGTCCCGTGCATTGTACAACATGTTCTTTTTTTGTAGATAATTTACTAACATTATTATCACTTAAAATGTCATGTAAAATTCAACAACATGCATGCAAAGAACTCAGAAAAAGTTTCCCATTTAGCAAGTGTATCCAATAGCCACGCCCTCTCGGGTAATATACTTCTGTTTACAATCCGTCACGTCAAAAATATACCTTCTTGCTGGCTACTAATAAATACGAACAGTGTTTGGATTGCAATTATCCAAATATGATTATCAGAAAAGCGGACAGCTGCCAACGTTGTGGCTTGGCAAGCAAACAGAGGCAACAACAAGAAAACTAACTAACGATGCTAACTAGCAAGCTTGTTTTTCGTCTCCCCGCCCTGAGTGTGGCGTTTAGAGGAACAGCGAGTACATGCGACTGAGGCAAGCATTCAACACATTTTGTTTGGTATGTATTCTTTGAAAAATATTTTGATGCGAAAATGTGAGTGTAAATGTGTCTTCCGTGGAAACACCACAATGCACTGTGCTAAGGTGACAAATGAGATGGCAGCAGAGGCAGAGTTGAGTTGAATAAATGGCTAATAGGCATGCTCTCTTGGGAGCAATTGCCTCCTGTACAGAACAATGGCGACATGATGGGCTGGACTAATCCAGCCATTTGGTTCGCTCTTGGGAGTTTTCGGGAGAAAGCCAAATGGCTCGCCTTTGGGAGTTCTAGTGTTAAACGACCGATTGAAGGCAACTGGCTTGTTGAGAGCCCCAACCGGATGCTCCAGCATGCACACATGCAGAAGGCAAACTCGTATAACCTTTTGACCATCGCCAAATTTGATAACTGCAAAGAAAACCTACTGTGCTTACTCAAAATAATAGCTTGTGTAGTAGCATGAGTATGAATGTTGCATTTGTATAGCTTTAGTCATGGTTTGGGGAATGAGGGACTGAGACAAAGTCCACAATCTGCCCATTTATTGACAATTTTTTTGAACCAATTGCCTCTTTCCACCGACATTTCCAGAAACCTTTTGACAAAGGTAATATAATTCTTGGTAATCTATGCTTTTTGCATTTTCACCAAACCTCAGAATTCTTGAAAGTGTATTCAAATCAGGCTGTTGAAAAATGTGCAAGTGATGTATTTGCATATTAATGAACATGCATCATTACTTCAGACTTTTTGTAAAAGTGAGGTAGACAATTGAAGCTAAAAAGTTCTTAAAAAGTCACACGAGACTACCAAGTACTTTACTTTTTTTAATGAGCTAAAGTTAATAGAAATGTGCAAAGGATTCTACCTGAATATCTTGTGGACCACTAAGATTATTAAATGTTTTCAATTGGAATGGTTTGACTCGATAGAAAAATGTGGGAAAAGAACTAAACATCATACATTGATTTCTAATAGGGATGTTACAAGGTAAAACTTATTAGTGCAGAAAACTTTGGGAATTTTTGTGTGCTGCGATTAGATAGCATCCATGTTCTGATTGAGCTAAACTTTGTGTTGGAAGAGGTTTGAATGCAATGAAAAATGTGTCAGTAGTTGAGCGTCAAAAAAAAAGAGTAATTCTCCTGACAAGACTATTCTATTTTTGATCGCCGTGAGACAACATCATTAGAGCAAAAACGTGCTGCTGCGCTATGCCGCTGGCAGAGAGGTGGAGCTTTACTTTCGTGTTTGAATTAAGGTTGAGTGCATTGATATCATAAAATTAAGATTGTTACGCTAACTGCTATAGTAGGATGGAATACAACCTTAGCAGAAAAGAAAGACAGTAAGCAGGAAGTCTGGACCATTTTTTTTAGAGACTTTTACACTGTCAAAACATGCCGAGAACCCTCTTCTCATACCAATCTCATACTTCCAGCTTCACAATAAATAGTAAATGGGTTATAATTGTATAGCGCTTTTCTATCTTCAAGGTACTCAAAGCGCTTTGACACTATTTCCACTTTCACCCATTCACACACACATTCACACACTGATGGTGGGTGCTGCCATGCAAGGCCCTAACCACAACCCATCAGGAGCAAGGGTGAAGTGTCTTGCTCAAGGACACAACGGAGGTGACTAGGTTGGTAGAAGCTGGGGATCGAACCAGGAACCCTCAGGTTGCTGGCACGGCCACTCTCCCAACCGCACTATGCCGTAGTGTCAAATTCAGTCTAACTACCATAACAAAATGAAAAATCTTCTAACAGTTTAATCATGCTTTGTCAAAGGTGCTTTGTCATGTAATCTGTGATATTTCTACATAAATAGATGTTTTTTGGCAGATTCAAATAAAGTGTATATGATTTTATAACCTGTTTTGATTGATATTCCACAATTACAGAATGATTAGCATTTTGATTAGAATAATAATGCTAATTATTATTATTATTAGTAGTAGTAGCAGTAGTAGTTTATTTTGGACACGTTAAAACAAAGCAAATGAAATAATTAAAAACAAAGGAAATAATCCTAATAACATTACAGTAAAGTACAGAAATAGAGATAAATACCAAATGAAAACAATATAGTGTTTTTTTTTCCTATCCAAAAAGGAGTGGGAAGAAGTGAAACTTAAATATTAGACTTTAATAATGGCTAAATAAGGTTAAAATATTGTCATGCTGTTATATGAACACTATTAACTTGGACAACATGTAATGTACATAATATTTATTCAGGTAGAAATATCACAGATTACATTACCAAACATCTTTGGCAATCAAAGCATGATCGTAACAATCCACATTTTGTGTTATTAATGTGTGAAATTGGTATCGAAACATGGACGTGTTGCTCCTCCTCTGAATGCAAGTGCTTCTACAGCAGGAATACAAATTCCGTATCCCTGCAAAATTCAACATCTGGCAAGACATCAACGCACTGCAAGTATTTTTTTATTATTATTGTATAGCATGTTTATGTCCATGTTGTGTTAATCTGTTTAAAAAAGCTTAATGTAAAAAAACATTTTTTTGGAGCAAACTAATTGTCCGATCATGGTCAGAAAAACTTGAAAATTATCTGTCCAGGGTACATTGATTAATGATGAAAAATTGTACCTATCCTCTAATCAGGATTATTTTGAGTTACTGTATTTTTCGGACCATAGGGCGCACTGCCGATGAGCGGGTCTATTTTTATACAAAAAGCGCACATAATTATAAGGCGCATTAAAGGGGTCATATTTTTTTTATTTTTTTTTATTTAAAACTCTTACTTGTGGTCTACATAACAAGTAATGGTGATTATTTGGTCAAAATGTTGCATTGATTATGTTTTACAGACCATCTTTAAGAAACTTTCTGACCGTCCCTTCAGGATGCGCCGTTTTGTGGGCGGTCTCATTTATTGTACTCTTTGTTATTGTACTCTCTTTGTTGTAGCGGTGTAGCGTGCAATGACGGGAGTCGAAGAATTGTCAAAAGAGGGCGCTAACTGTTTTAATGACATGCAGACTTTACTTGAATCAATAACGGAGCAGCATCTCCTCATCTGTGGCTCACTAGTGCAACAACCACGCCGGAAATGTGTCCCGTGAAAAATCGTCCAACCGGAACTCTCTAATAACTAAAGTTCTGTGGGTGAATTATGTAAACCCACTACACCGGTAGTTTTTAGCGATTCCATACCGAGTCTACTGACGGATATAAGTAAACATTTTATGCTACTTTATATTAAAAATGGCAACAGCGGAGGGTGAATGTCCCCTAACAAGAAGATAAGAGAAAAAGAAGGAGCTTATTGACTACGGCGTCGACACGGACTACAATGGCAAACACGCGCACATTTTCAAGACTTATGCAAATCCCAAATACACATCAGCAGGAACCAATAGGTAAGAAAGGTTGGTTTTGCATAATATTGCAAAACAAAACACGGTACTTATACACTAGGGCTGCGAATCATTGGGTGTCCCACGATTCGATTCAATATCGATTCTTGAGGTCACGATTCGATTCTAAATCTTTTTTTTTTTCCGATTCAACGCGATTCTCGATTCAAAAACGATATTTTCCCAATTCTATTCATTCAATACATAGGATTTCAGCAGGATCTACCCCAGTCTGCTGACATGCAAGCAGAGTAGTAGATTTTTGTAAAAAGCTTATATAATTGTAAAGGACAATGTTTTATCAACTGATTGCAATAATGTAAATTTGTTTTAACTATTAAATGAACCAAAAATATGACTTATTTTATCTTTGTGAAAATATTGGACACAGTGTGTTGTCAAGCTTATGAGATGCGATGCAAGTGTAAGCCACTGTGACACTATTGTTCATTTATTTTTATTTTTATAAATGTCTAATTATAATGTCAATGAGGGATTTTTAATCACTGCTATGTTGAAATTGTAACTAATGATGATACTGTTGTTGATCATATTCATTTTTGTTTCACTACTTTTGGTTTGTTCTGTGTCGTGTTTGTGTCTCCTCTCAATTGCTCTGTTTATTGCAGTTCTGAGTGTTGCTGGGTCGGGTTTGGTTTTGGAATTGGATTGCATTGTTATGGCATTGCTGTGTATTGTTTTGTTGGATTGATTAATTAAAAACAATACAAATAAAATAAAATAAAATACAAATAAAAAAAATAAAAATAAAATAAATAAATAAATAAAAATCGATTTAAAAAAAATGAGAATCGATTCTGAATCGCACAAAGTGAGAATAGCGATTCGAATTCGAACCCCTATTATACACACACCATAATAACACCCATATGTCTGACTACAGTAGTAGTAATACTTCGACAATCCATCAAGCGGTGCAGCTTCATAGCTTATCAAAGACGTACTAAAACATTTTGACAGATTTTTGAGCGCCATTTGTAATGTTCTATATTCTCAATGGAACATTTAAAGTTTTGGTGTTGTTTACTCCCGTCATCTTGCAGTCTACATGTATCGCTAAAGTGTGACTGCCATCTACTGGTCACACTTATCTTTACACCGTGTACCAAATAAAATAGCTTCGAGGTCGGTAAGCAAAACAGCACATTAAGAGCCCTGGGTATAAGGCACACTGTCGATTTTTGACAAAAAGGTGCGCCTTATAGTCCTAAAAATACGGTAACTTTGAATAAACTGTGATTAATCGCAATTAAATATTTTAATCGTTTGACAGCCCTACTAAAAATACAAGGGATGTTGTCCTTCCTCAGTGTAGTGAGATGTGACAACATATTCGCCCTCCACACGTACATAACTTTTTTTAAACGTACACTATCAATAATTTATAGGAGTGCCTACGTAATCACAACACGTCAGAACATGGAACGGCGTACATCCCACACATTAATCCAGAGAGATCATTTTCTGGCGTGATCCCACGATACTCATGGGATTGTCTTCCTTATTTATTCATTCCCCACACTTGTGATCCACAGAGCTGGGAAATGCAGGGTTGTGGATATGGATAGTAATAAAGTCAGGAAAAGGAATCCCCCTGAGAGTTCCTAAGTTTCCGAGGGGAACAAAACAGCTAAACGTAAATTATCTACAGCTGAACTGCACATGTTTCCACTCATATCAGTGATTTATGACAGTACACCACCTTTGTAAAGTCATTAAGAGGAAATTGTCTGGAGAAAGCTTAATCATGAAGCCAGATGTTTATCTAATGATGACAGTGTTTTGTATCAAGGCATCACAAATGAGGTGTGGGTTGGGAAGCAGCACACTGTAGCTATATTAGGAGGAGATGAGGATCAAACTGAGGTGCACTTTTGAGAAAAAAATGAATGGCAAACTTAGAGAGTCACTAAGAACAACTTTCTCTGGATCATTAGCTGTGAACAGAACAGAACATACTGCTCTTTGTACTGTGTGTGTGTGTGTGTGTATCTGATAAGTTCACCTTGAGCTGTCTTCGAATGCGATCAATGAAGAACTTCCAGCAGTTTTCTCTTGTATCCATCAATCCTGAGCTGCGCACCTCTGGCCTCATGCTGCCAATGATGTTCTCCACCTCATCGTCTGGGAATAGGTCCGGAATCTCCCCTTAAATGCGAACATAATGAGAATGCATATTAATGCTAGAACTACTCTTTCAGTTGTTCGATTTTTTTCCTGTCGGTTTTCACAGTTAGAGCTTCGTTTGCTTCTTTGCATCTCAGCGTTTAACAACAAAAGTATCCATACCCATTTAGAGCTGTCTTTGCTTCTTTGATCTCAAAGCTAAAGAGCAGAAGTATTAATACACTAAGTTGTCATTTTTATCTGTTGTGAATGGGTATATTCTGGCTGAAAATGATTGTTAAAAATACTTCATCCTATTAGAATCCAAATACATTTGGAGTGCAGATAATCAATAGACCCAGTGGAACACATAGAATGGTTCATCCATCCATTTTCTACCGCTTGTCCCGTTCGGGGTCGCGGGGGTGCTGGACCCTATCCCGGCTGCATTTGGGCGGAAGGCGGGGTACACCCTGGACAAGTAGCCACCTCATCGCAGGGCCAACACAGATAGACAGACAGCATTCACTCTCACATTCACACACTAGGGCCCATTCAGTGTCGCCAATCAACCTATTCCTGGAGGTGGGAGGAAGCCGGAGTACCCGTAGGGAACCCACGCAGTCATGGGGAGAACATGCAAACTCCACACAGAAAGATCCCGAGCGCAGGATCGAACCCAGGACCTTCGTATTGTGAGGCAGACGCACAAACCCCTCTACCACCGTGCTGCCCATAGAATGGTAATTGTTTTCTAAAATATGTAAATTCATATTAGAGATGATACACATATGTTACATTGTTCGTTGTAGAGGTATTCGTTATTTGACAGTTTCACTGTGCTTAGTAACACGCATGTACTTTAAATTGAAACAAAGAACATATCATGACATATTGATACTAGCATTTTTGCTATTGTGACTAATACATCATGCCAAGTTTCATTGCAATTTTAAGGCTGATTGCCCAATAGTAATAATTATCTATCTGTTTTCATTCAATGAAGAAACAATAAGAACAACGTACGGTAATCATAAGACTTGACACACTATTAAAGCATTATAATTGTTAAATGGCTTTAATTTAATTTAATTTTAGAAATTAGGTAGTGTTCACTTGTCACTGACATTTTGGGGAAGGCATAATTGTGACATGTCTGTCACATGACAACCACTCCAAAAAGCTTCCTATACATTACTTGGGGACTTCATGAGTTTAAGTCAAGCACAAAGCTAAAAAGTACACAGTTTATCACATTTTAAGTGTCACTATGCACTGGTATATGTAGAAAAACGAATGGTGATCAAACTGCAATAAAAAAAACAACTCACAGATTAAACTGACATAGCCAAGAAAGCACTTAAAACTGAGAACAAAAAACAGAGGCGTCTCAGTAAATTACAATATCATACAAAATGTATTTGATTTCAGGAGTTCTATTCATACTGCAAGACCAGTTAATGACTTAGGAAATGTGTGCAGTTCATTTGCTGATTACAGTACAAACCGGCAATTTAAAAATATTAAAATTGTGACAACCTTTTAAACTTTACAAACTACTGATTTTTTAAAACATGTTTTATTATTTATAAGCAACATTTATCAAAATTATTAACACGTTATGAAATTCAAACACATACAGCAAATATTTCACTCTGTTTAGTATATCCATAGAATATATTGTAAGGGCCTGATCTACAAACCCTGTTTCCATATGAGTTGGGAAATTGTGTTAGATGTAAATATAAACGGAATACAATGATTTGCAAATCATTTTCAACCCATATTCAGTTGAATATGCTACAAAGACAACATATTTGATGTTCAAACTGATAAACATTTTTTTTTTTGCACTTTCAAAGCTTCAACAATTAGTTTCCTCAGTTCCCAATTGTTTATTAAGTGTTGTTAAAAGAAAAGGTGATGTAACACAGTGGTGAACATGCCCTTTCCCAACTACTTTGGCACGTGTTGCAGCCATGAAATTCTAAGTTAATTATTATTTGCAAAAAAAAAAAAAAGTTTATGAGTTTGAACATCAAATATCTTGTCTTTGTAGTGCATTCAATTGAATATGGGTTGAAAAGGATTTGCAAATCATTGTATTCCGTTTATATTTACATCTAACACAATTTCCCAACTCATATGGAAACGGGGTTTGTACTAAAGGTTTGCATGTACTAAAACAAATGCAAACGCAAAGCTGATGTCTACTTATAGTACACCCATTTATATAGTTTGCATACGCTGTTTAGAGCGTGTTGTTTGTGATCTTAGTAGATAAGTCCCTAAGAATATCACGTTTGGAATTGAACACCTGAAATGAAAAAAATAACTCTTTTAAGATAATTAATTCAGGTGCCCTTATATTAAAGATGTCATCACAACCAAAAGGATAATGGAAGAGCAAGCAATAGCAATAAAAATAAAACCTTCCATTTTAAAGGGGTCCTATCCCGCTCAATTCAAGGGCTTATTCATGATATTGGATTAAGTGGGGCACTATAGTAAGTTTCTTTCAATAAAATACTCCATAAATCTCAAGGTTGTTTACAGGGCAAATCTTTATTGTTCTCCTCTTCACTAAAACCCTCCTTTTCCACAGCCTCCTCGTCTGATCAGGTCTACTCCGTTTCAATTGGTCAAGGGTCTAGGGTCAGTTCCAGCCCTCCACCCCTCGCAACCACTCACGGCTGCATAAACAAAGGCTCGCCTCATCTAGTTACGTGTAAATGGTCATCTGCAAACATACGTAGAATTGGATATAATTGGATGAATAATTGAGAATCCAGCGTCAAAATGTGCTTTGTTAAAACAGCTGTCGTTGAAGTGAATGGAGCACTGGAACACAGACAATGAGGTAGGTCTTTAGCGTACCCTTTTTGGCTGCCTTTAAAAAAAAAAAGAAAGAAAAAAGCAACAAACTGAGAAAAGGTTGCCGCTGGATAAGCATAAGGAGAATTCCTAAAGTTATGACATGAGCACTTATGCAAGATGTCATAGAAATCTCTTAAAGTTCTCATACCCAACCATTTACAATATTAAGGAGGAATGCAACCATGTATAAATTAAAGGGGAACATTATCACCAGACCTATGTAAGCGTCAATATATACCTTGATGTTGCAGAAAAAAGACCATATATTTTTTTAACCGATTTCCGAACTCTACATGGGTGAATTTTGGCGAATTAAACGCCTTTCTAATATTCGCTCTCGGAGCGATGACGTCACATCGGGAAGCAATCCGCCATTTTCTCAAACACCGAGTCAAATCAGCTCTGTTATTTTCCGTTTTTTCGACTGTTTTCCGTACCTTGGAGACATCATGCCTCGTCGGTGTGTTGTCGGAGGGTGTAACAACACGAACGGGGACGGATTCAAGTTGCACCAGTGGCCCAAAGATGCGAAAGTGGCAAGAAATTGGACGTTTGTTCCGCACACTTTACCGACAAAAGCTATGCTACGACAGAGATGGCAAGAATGTGTGGATATCCTGCGACACTCAAAGCAGATGCATTTCCAACGATAAAGTCAAAGAAATCTGCCGCCAGACCCTCATTGAATCTGCCGGAGTGTGTGAGCAATTCAGGGACAAAGGACCTCGGTAGCACGGCAAGCGATGGCGGCAGTTTGTTCCCGCAGACGAGCGAGCTAAACCCCCTGGATGTCTTGGCTCACATCGACCCTAGCTTCCCTGGCTTGCTGACATCAACTCCAAAACTAGACAGATCAGCTTTCAGGAAAAGAGCGCGGATGAGGGTATGTCTCCAGAATATATTAATTGATGAAAATTGGGCTGTCTGCACTCTCAAAGTGGATGTTTTTGCCAAATGTATTTCATATGCTGTAAACCTAGTTCATAGTTGTTAGTTTCCTTTAATGCCAAACAAACACATACCAATCGTTGGTTAGAAGGCGATCGCCGAATTCGTCCTCGCTTTCTCCCGTGTCGCTGGCTGTCGTGTCGTTTTCGTCGGTTTCGCTTGCATACGGTTCCAACCGATATTGCTCAATAGCTTCAGTTTCTTCTTCAATTTCGTTTTCGCTACCTGCCTCCACACTACAACCATCCGTTTCAATACATTCGTAATCTGTTGAATCGCTTAAGCCGCTGAAATCCGAGTTTGAATCCGAGCTAATGTCGCTATAGCTTGCTGTTCTTTAAGCCATGTTTGTTTGTGTTGGCTTCACTATGTGACGTCACAGGAAAATGGACGGGTGTTTGTAACGGTGGTTAAAATCAGGCACTTTGAAGCTTTTTTTAGGGATATTGCATGATGGGTAAAATTTTGAAAAAAACTTCGAAAAATATAATAAGCCACAGGGAACTGATTTTTAATGGTTTTAACCATTCTGAAATTGTGATAATGTTCCTCTTTAAAAACACACTATTCTCATGGTATGGCACCACATCATGCTGGACAACAGTATGCCATGTTGAACACGCAGTATAAACATCCTACTGAAAACCAGCTTTCTTTGCAGTGGACATTTGTATTTTGGTCTATTACTTTTGTCAGAGTGACACATTCAAAAAGTTCTGAGTTAAAAACCCAACACACTAAAACAAAAGGGCACCTATTATCCAAATGTTTGATCGTTTGTATTTGATTTTTTGGACTATATAGAGCAGCTATACACGATTACCCGCGCAGAAAGCTTTGTAGCGCATCATCCCTTTCTTGTATGTTCTGCATCTCGCCAAAATAATCTGTGTAATTAACCCCACAGCCCAAAACAGTACATGTAAATCCACAAGCTCGGGGAGAGAGTGGCTGCTGAGTCCAAGTGCACTGTCAAACAAGTTGTCATTTTAGAAACCAGAAAAGGAAAAATGACGCATAACAGCAACGTCATGTTGTCTTTACAAAACAAAAACACAATTAAAGTTAAAGTTAAAGTACCACTGATAGTCACACACACACTAGCTGTGGTGAAATTACCCTCTGCATTTGACCCATCCCCTTGTTCCACCCCCTGGGAGGTGAGGGGAGCAGTGAGCAGCAGTGGTGGCCGCGCTCGGGAATCATTTTGGTGATTTAACCCCCAATTCCAACCCTTGATGCTGAGTGCCTAGCAGGGAGGTAATGGGTCCCATTTTTATAGTCTTTGGTATGACTCGGCCGGGGTTGGAACTCACAAGCTGCCAATCTCAGGGCGGGCACTCTAACCACTAGGCCACTGATTCCTCAGCAACTCAAGTCCAGTTATGGGGAAAAAAAGGCACTGACGGATTTTGTAACTCAATGAAGTCCCCAAGACCAACAAGAGTTCCATAGTCGCTGGTGACACCTGTCCTCATTCTGCAGGAGCTCCATGTTTTGGGCCCATAGTCTCTCTAGCTCCCTCTCCCGGAGCCTCTCCAGGCAGTCCTCAATGCTCAGACCCTCGGGCTCATAGATCAAAGTACTAACACTGTGTAAACGTTGTCGACAGCAGAGCAGCGCACAGCGATATAGCTTCTGAAGCAAAGCAGCGGCGTAGTCAAGCCGCTGCATTTACATGGGCGTGCCCATCAAATGTAAATAATCAAATGTAGATACTTATTCTTATGCTTTCTGATCTCTCTCTCTATGTCCACTACTTTCTGTACATATCCTACCAAGTCAGTCCTACACTGTTCCAATGTCCATTTCTCTGATGATGCAATTGTTGATGACTGAAGTGTTGATATCAACCAAACTAACCCCCCCCCACCCCTCCACATCCCACACTCCGGATTGTAAATAATGTAAATAATTCAATGTATATACTCTGATGATTATCTTGTGTGATGACTGTATTATGATGATAATATATATCTGTATCATGAATCAATTTAAAGGGGAACATTATCACCAGACCTATGTAAGCGTCAATATATACCTTGATGTTGCAGAAAAAAGTCCATATATTTTTTTAACCGATTTACGAACTCTAAATGGGTGAATTTTGGCGAATTAAACGCCTTTCTATTATTCGCTCTCGGACCGATGACGTCACAACGTGACGTCACATTGGGAAGCAATCCGCCATTTTCTCAAACACATTACAAACACCGAGTCAAATCAGCTCTGTTATTTTCCGTTTTTTCGACTGTTTTCCGTACCTTGGAGACATCATGCCTCGTCGGTGTGTTGTCGGAGGGTGTAACAACACGAACATGGACGGATTCAAGTTGCACCAGTGGCCCAAAGATGCGAAAGTGGCAAGAAATTGGACGTTTGTTCCGCACACTTTACCGACGAAAGCTATGCTACGACAGAGATGGCAAGAATGTGTGGATATCCTGCGACACTCAAAGCAGATGCATTTCCAACTGGACTGGACAGATCAGCTTTCAGGAAAAGAGAGCGGATGAGGGTATGTCTACAGAATATATTAATTGATGAAAACTGGGCTGTCTGCACTCTCAAAGTGCATGTAGTTGCCAAATGTATTTCATATGCTGTAAACCTAGTTCATAGTTGTTAGTTTCCTTTAATGCCAAACAAACACATACCAATCGTTGGTTAGAAGGCGATCGCCAAATTCGTCCTCGCTTTCTCCCGTGTCGCTGGCTGTCGTGTCGTTTTCGTCGGTTTCGCTTGCATACGGTTCAAACCGATATGGCTCAATAGCTTCAGTTTCTTCTTTAATTTTGTTTTCGCTACCTGCCTCCACACTACAACCATCCGTTTCAATACATGCGTAATCTGTTGAATCGCTTAAGGCGCTGAAATCAGAGTATGAATCCGAGCTAATGTCGCTATACCTTGCTGTTCTATCCGCCATGTTTGTTTGTATTGGCATCACTGTATGACGTCACAGGAAAATTAATATGTGTATATAACGATGGTTAAAATCGTTTTTTTAGGGATATTGCGTGAGGGGTAAAATTTTGAAAAAAACTTCGAAAAATATAATAAGCCACTGGGAACTGATTTTTAATGGTTTTAACCCTTCTGAAATTGTGATAATGTTCCCCTTTAAGTGGACCCCGACTTAAACAAGTTGAAAAACGTATTCGGGTGTTACCATTTAGTGGTCAATTGTACGGAATATGTACTGCACTGTGCAATCTACTAATAAAAGTTTCAATCAATCAATCAAAGTAAGTCCGGCACGCATTGATGTCAATGCTACCCCACTTTAAAAAAAAAAAGAAGTAAAATAGCGTATAGAGCGAACCAAAACTGCTGCAAATTGGGTTCACTTCCAAATGCACAACCCTTATTATTTGCCACTTTGACTTTGTTTAACACGAGTATCAAACAACAAGGAGGAAAACACGATAGGTTTTCTATGCTGAAGAGGCTATTTCTACATGTCTGAAAAGTTAGAAATCTACAGTAAATGTTTGCTGTCCTTTCCTTACAGTATATTCTATACAGACCTCGATCAAATGGCAGCAGTTGTTTTTTGGCTGTGTCAACGCGAAAGCGTTTCTCTTCCACAAAACGTGACAGACAGTATAATTAGTGAAGCCTGCTGTTACCTGATGCCAACAGATCGTTGACCAGAACGAGGAACCTCTCATCTGCCACTTGGGCATCAGTCATTAGGAACACAGTGCCAATATTCTTCACGCCAGCTTTGATGTAGAGCGAAGCCAGGTCACTCTGGGTGAGAGAAAGACACAGAGTGTTAGAGTGACACACATAATGAGATTTTGCCGCAGTGGGGCGAAACATTGTTATGTTATATCGGCAAGAATGCCATGTGAATAACAAGCACAGTGTTTCTACACTGAAAAGATTATGACTCCATTTGAAAGAATGGGAGCCATGAATGCACCTCATGTATAAACTTCCATTGTGACATCCTGTGTTGTGTAATTCGGTGCTTACTTTGAGGTCAGTGATGCTGTATCCTTTCCTTAAAGTGATCTGGAAAACCTCTAGATTGGAGATGAAGGCAGCCAGTCGGGTCAGACTCTGCTTGCCACTGCCGCCTACTCCAACCAGCAGTGCGTTACCCCGCGGAGACTCCAGGATTCGATTTATACGGCAGCTGCATGCGGAGGTGCAGACAGTCACAGTCAAGAATCCGTGGAAGTGGAAGATAAACGGCAATGGGGAGGCGTGCTCTAAAGGCGACCTGACTTACGCGGCAAACAGCAAAGTGCAAAGCCACAATGGGACATTTTTGCCTTTTTCTCTGGACTTACACATTCCATCTTTCATCATCATTCATTCATATATACAAGCACAAACATTGTAAACCACTGGTTTGGTTTGGGAAGCATCAAATGAGATGCCACCTTAGTGTCTTCAACCTCTTAAGTCTCGCGTCATGTTTCTCCAAAATGACATACAATAAATAAAGTAAACTGGCTTTGTTATCTGAAACAATTGGTTTTGCCGCGGTACTGACTGTTTTTTGGTTCATTTAGTTGTAGAGCATAGGTATATTGTCTGTTATTATCAATACATCTACCACAATCTACCATTCATAAGTAAAATAATTGAGAAAGTTGTCCTCCAACAACTAAATCACTTCTTGGCTTCTACTCGCTGCCACAACAACTTCCAGTCAGGATTTCGACCTCTTCATAGCACAGAGACGTTAAAGTTGTAAATGACATCTGTCTAAACACAGACTCTGGCAAAACTTCGGTATCAATGCTATTGGACCTCAGTGCTGCATTTGACACTGTCGACCACTCAATACTTTTGGACAGGTTGGAAAACTGGGTGTGGATCTCAGGCACAGTTTTAAGCTGGTTCAAGTCATATCTACAAGATAGGAACTATTTTGTTTCCATTGGTGACTTTGTATCAGAACCAACTAACGTAACGTGTGGAGTCCCCCAAGGTTCAATCTTGGGGCCGACTTTATTTAACATGAATATGCTCCCACTAGGACAAATCATGCAAAATAATAACATTGACCATCATTGCTATGCCGATGACACCCAAATCTATGTAGCGCCATCACCAAATGACTATCGCCCCATAGATCTTCTCTGCCAGTGCATTGAGCAAGTCAAACACTGGATGTGCCAAAATTTCCTACAACTAAATGAAGATAAAACTGAGATAATTGTTTTTGGTGCTAAAAAAGAAAGGTTTAAAGTCATCCAACACCTTCAATCACTGTCCCTGAAAACCTAAAATAAAGCCAGAAATCTTGGGGTTATTTTAGATTCTGATTTACATTTCGACAGTCACATCAAATCACTAATAAAATCGGCCTACTATCACCTCAAAAATGTAACAAGACTTAGAGGGCTCATATCAGCTCAAGACTTAGAAAAACTTGTACATGCCTTTATTACCAGTAAGCTAGACTATTGTAATGGTCTCCTTGCTGGTCTTCCCAAAAAAACTGTCAGGCAGCTACAGCTTGTTCAGAACGCTGCTGCTAGAGTTCTAACAAAGACCTAAACATGTGAGCACATTACACCAATTCTTAAATCCTTACATTGGCTCCCTGTACATCAGAGAATTGATTTCAAAATCCTCCTGCTCACATATAAATCACTACATGGTCTAGGGCCGAAGTATATCACTGATATGCTCCCACTATATAAGCCCCCTAGATCACTAAGATCTTCTGAGACCAATCTGTTAGCGGTTCCCAGAGTAAACTCAAATCAAGGGTGAGCATCATTCAGTCACTATGCAACAAATAGCTGGAATAAACTTCCTGAAGATGTCACACTTTCCCCAACTCTGACTACTTTTAAAACTAGACTAAACACTTTTATGTTCACCTTAGCATTCAGCTAAATCTTTCAAACTTTTAACGTCCGCACTGTTTTTATTTTTATTGTCTGCATTTTAATTTTGCTTTTATTTTCTTTCATTTCACTTTGTTGTCTGTGAAGCACTTTGAGTCTGCCTTGAGTATGAAAAGTGCTATACAAATAAAGTTGCCTTGCCTTGCCTTGCCTACATTCACTATTAACATCGCAGCATAGCCAGTACCGAGGTACTTGGAGCATAAGCGTCGTTCATCGAGTAATTGAGACACCCATAAATATACCATAATTTCCAGGCTTTAAAGCGCACCTATATATAAATCGCACCCAACTAATTTTTGGACACATTTTAATTAGTACATAGAGTATATTAGCCGTACAAGTCTATAAGCTGCAGGTGTACACACAGACATTAAATATTTACACAGGTGCTTCACACATTTTTTATTATTATTTTATGCAAGAGAATATACTTCTCTTGTTGCATAATTTGGGCTTAACCTTGTTAAATGTTGGAATATATTTAATGTTTGGAGCAGCCGGACCGGAGAGAAGAAAGGAGAAGGCAGAGGGCAGAATATTGGGGAGTTGTTAAATTTTCTTTGGCTTTGGTGCTGCATGGTGTGCATTTTGACGTTTCTTCTCTACGACAAGGATGAGTGCATAACATGCTAAATGGCTGACTTTAATGACTGTGTGAGTGTGTTTGATTTAATTGCAGCAATTTCATTGGTCCATCTTGACCTGTTCGGCAATTTCATTGGTCTGATGTGACGAGGCTAAATTCATTGGCAGCATGTGAAGCTTTTGAACCTGCAATCCATAAATTGACCGCAGCATTGTATAAAGCTCAGGGTTCAAAGAAGCGGCTTATAGTCAGGAAATTACGGTATCTACGTTTGACACTCTAATAAAGCTTGGATTATGAGGCTGTTGATATGTGTTTCATATCAACAACTTTTGTACCTGCTTTTGTGAATCGTTTGCGATAATGTGTAAGCATTAACATATTAATAAGAAACAAGTAAAAGTCATTACTTTTTATTAGTGGTGCTCCAGTTAGGGTTTTATGCTGACGATTCCGATCATCCATTAGTGAGATCTTCTGATACCAATCACATGTATTAGCTTAACTGTAAAGGTTTTAATTTATTTATGGTGAGTCATATCGGCCATACAGATACTGATGCCGATACTTTTTACTTTAAAATATTCAAGATCACTGAATGATCTTGCATTTCAATTCTTGATCTAATCATACAAAACACATGACGGTAGTGTACCAATATCAACACAATATGTGAATTGGTTCCTTATTCTCTTTTATTACATACGATTGCTCAAGTAAATCAAGTCAGTGCATAGTAACTAAACAAAAGAAAAACATGTGATCTACTACTCATTGAAACCCTTTGGTCTTGGCCTCCAAAGTCATCCAGGGTTCCAGTGATTTATTCCCTGAATTTGGAAACATTAAAGGTGACCTACTGTATGATGATATTAATAATACTAATGACATTTAACACACATCCATCTAGGTCAGGGGTGTCACACTCGTTTTCATTGAGGGCCACATCACAGTTACGGTTGCCCACAGAGGGCTGACTTCAACAATGAGTAATATATGAAAATATATATATATATATATATATATATATATATATATATATATATATATATATATATATATATATATATATATATATATATTTATATATATATATATATATATATATATATATATATAATACATTAACAATATATTTTTTTACATAAGCTGCAAAAATTTTTTTTAAATTTTACTTAAAAAAAATATATATTTAAATTTTACTTAAAAAAACTGGCAGCTCAGTCACCAGAATTTTACATTAAAAGCAGTGTTTTTTCTTTTACAGCATATAAAGAAAATTAATAAATGGAATGGAATGGAAAAACAATACCATTGTTTTTAGCGGTAAAATTCAAGCAACAGAGCTGCCAGTTTTGGGTTTTTTTTTTACCGTAAAATCTTGCTGTTTTAATGTTTTTTGCGTTTGTTTTTTAATGTTTTAGTGTCGTACTGTAGATGGAAAAAAACAGTACCAAATTTGATTTTACAGTAAAAAACGTAGTCGGCGGAATTTAACCGTATAATCTACTGTCAATTTTAAAGTCTACAATTTGATGGATCTTTTTTTTTTTAAATCATAAGTCAAGCAGATATTTAAATACAGTATGTGTCTTTATTTTAACAAAATAAATTTGTGGAATATTTTGATTTTGATAATATTGAATTTGAAAAGATATGCAATTGCATGCAGTACATGATTTTTAATGTCAAAAGGGAAAGAACAAATATATTTCGTAAGAAAAGATTAAGCATTTTATTAACGCATATTATTTCCAAGCGATCGCAGGCCACATAAAATAATGTGGCAGGCCAGATTTGGTCCCCGGGCCATGAGTTTGACCCCTGTGATCTAGGTAATATGTATTAGTTGAAATTGTGTGTAAATTACCATCTGCTTATAATACAACATATACTGTATGTACTACGTAACGATTGGACTGTGTGTAAGTGGTTTTTTTTAATACCAAAACTTACTGGCCGTGTTCTGGTTCCATAAATTATTAGGCTGTCTATTTTATGCTTTATTATCACACCTTTGTACATTATTATTGATTTTGGGAGAATAAGATGCATTTTCTGCAAAATAATGGCACTAATTGTCTGGGTTTTACCCACAAATTGAGTGATTGAGGGTGCTGAAAATAGTCAAACGTTCCGTACTTTAGGTGTTAGGTAGGCCCTGGATTGCTCTAGTTCAGGGGTCGGCAACCCGCGGCTCCGGAGCCGCATGCGGCTCTTTGATCACTCTGATGCGGCTCAGCTGCATACTTACCAACCCTCCCGATTTTCCCGGGAGATTTCTGGAATTCGATTCCCCTAGCACAGGGGTCGGCAACCCAAAATTTTGAAAGAGCCATATTGGACCAAAAATACAAAAACAAATCTGTCTGAAGCCGCAAAAAATTAAAATCCATATTACATACAGATAGTGTGTCATGGAATTAAAAGGACTTAAAGGAAACTAAATGACCTGAAATATAGCTACAAGTGAGGCATAATGATGCATTATGTACATATAGCTAGCCTAAATAGCCTGTTAGCATCGATTAGCTTGCAGTCATGCAGTGACCAAATATGTCTGATTAGCACTCCACACAAGTCAATAACATCAACAAAACTCACCTTTCATGCACAACCTTAAAAGTTTGGTGGACAAAATGAGACAGAAAAATAAGTGGCATAATACACGTCCTAGAAAGTCGAAGAAAGTTATATATGTAAACAAACTACGGTGAGTTCAAGGACCGCCAAAATTAGTAGGACAAAACGGCGCTCGCCAAATACTCGAATCAGTGAAGCATGTTTAATATAAACAGTGTGCTTTGTAACAATTAGGGAGGTTTGTGTCATGTTTGTCCTCCTACAGAAACCATATTAAAACAAAAATAGATTTTTTTCCCCTCATCTTTTTCCATTTTTCATACATTTGTTGAAAAAGCTACAGAGAGCCACTAGGGCGGCGCTAAAGAGCCGCATGCGGCTCTAGAGCCGCGAGTTGCCGACCCCTGCCCTAGCAGAAAACTCCCGGGATTAATATTCTCCGATTTTCACCCTAACAATAATAATAAGGGCGTGCCATGATGGTACAGCATTTAGCGCCCTCTACAATCTGTACCAACAGCGTGCCAGCCTAGTCTTTTGTTGTATGCATCAAGTGACAGCAAGGCATACTTGGTCAACAGCCACACAGGTTACACTGACGGTGGCCATATAAAACAACTTTAAGACTCTTACTAATAATGCGCCACACTTTGAACCAAAACCAAACAAGAATGACAAACACATTTCGGGAGAACATCTGCACCTTAACACAACATAAACACAACAGAACAAATACCCAGAATCCCATGCAGCCCTGACTCTTCCGGGCTACATTATACACCCCTGCTACCACCAAACCCTGCCCCCACCCCAACCCTGCTCCCCCACACATCAACACCCCCCCCTCCGTGCGTCGGTTGAGGTGGGCGGGGTTTGGTAGCAGGGGTGTATAATGTAGCCCGGAAGAGTTAGGGCTGCATGGGATTCTGGGTATTTGTTCTGTTGTGTTTATGTTGTGTTATGGTGCAGATGTTCTCCCGAAATGTGTTTGTCATTCTTGTTTGATGTGGGTTCACAGTGTGGCGCATTATTAGTAAAAGTGTTAAAGTTTTTTATACCGCCACCGTCAGTGTAACCTGTGTGGTTGTTGACAAAGTATGCCTTGCTGTCACTTACGTGAGCAAGCAGAAGCCCCATACAACTTGTGACTGGGCCGGTACGCTAGTTGAAGTGGGCGCTAAATACTGTACCATCACGGCACGTTCGAGAGAATAAGGTGTGGGCCGCGTGTCTGAGATCCTTGGTTTATACATAGCACAAAGCAAAAAAAACAAACTTGTATGCAGTGTAATTTCGTTTTAAATTTCAAAAGATTTTTGTGGCTCCCATTGTTTTCTTTAATTTGTGAAACTGGTCAAAATGGCTCTTTGACTGGTAAAGGTTGCCGACCCCTGCTCTAGTTAGAGTATGCTCTTATGCTCAACAGTGTTTGATGTCTTTTTTACATACCCGGTACTTGAAAAGAGAGATGCGCTCGGTCATCTTCAATATCAGTCACGATCCATTTCTCATGGAAATTCTTACAGTTTTCCTCTTTTTAAGTTTTTATATCATCTACGGGTAGAACAGTACATGTATTTGAGACATGTACCAAACGAGACCGATTAAAGTGGGTTCCACAGTACGCAGCATTTTTATCAGCAGTGTCAAAAACTTGACTACAAATCAAATGTGTTTTTATTTATCTTATTTGTTTATCCTTTATTCATCAATGTTTTGTCCCATTGAGTTGAAGCTCTCTTTTGCAAGGAAACAATAAGCCGTGCACACCTGCAAAACAAGCCCATTTCATCTGACTTTTCTTTACTCTCCCCACATTGTCCCTGGGGTTTGAAATTGTCCACTCACATGTGAGCCATGGCGTCCTCAAACAGCACCAGATTGAGCGTGGCGTTGACCTCATTGTAGCTGTCCAGTACCTCCAGCAGTGTTTTATTGAGGCTGCTCCAGGACTCCACAGCCATGTACCTGGCCTCCCCCAGGCCGTGGGCAAAGTGGCAGTACAGGTTCATCATCCGGGTCTGTTCTAGAGTCTCCTCCATGTCCTTAGGGAGGGACACACACACACTCACAGGACACTTGTCAGCATAACATTACTGTTAAGCTTAAATAGTTTGGACAGGGGCACAGCTGAATATCGCAACGGCGCAGAGGGTGACCTAGTTCAGTTACACTCCAGTAACTATCGGGCCCCTGAATATTTCACTGGAGAGATTTGGTTTTGTTTTTCCTGCCAACTTCTTCGGGTGCAATGCTTTCCAATTCACATCTACATTGTACTGCATTGCAGCCTATATTTACATTTGATCACACTTGCAGTGCACAGTGCCAATAGACTGGCTTGTGTGCTTGTGAAAATACCCTGAAAATGTGGTGGGTGTTTCTTTGTGACAATGTCGATAACTGTCATTGGTTTACAAAGGTTGTGAACTTCTTACTTGTCTCTTTGCGCGGGTGTGTGTACACACTTATTGTCAGGTTCTTTATTGCGGACTAGTATACAAGCGATGTGTTCAGAGGATGGAAAAAAACATACAATCACATCTTCTTCAATACCCACACCACCGTGATGAATATTCTCTACAATCAGTCTACATTGCTCACTCTACACCATGGGTGTCAAACTCTGGCCCGCGGGCCAAATTCGGCCCGCCGTGTAATTTAATTTGGCCCTTGAGGCAATATCAAATTAACATTAGAGCTGGCCCGCCAGTATTATACAGCGGCGGTGGCGCTGTAACACCACATTCACCATTAACATACTTGCCAACCCTCCCGATTTTCCCGGCAGACTCCCGAATTTCAGTGCCCCTCCCGAAAATCTCCCGGGGCAACCATTCTCCCGAATTTCTCCCGATTTCCACCTGGACAACAATATTGGGGGCGTGCCTTAAAGGCACTACCTTCGGCGTCCTCTACAACCTGTCGTCACGTCTGCTTTTCCTCCATACAAACAGCGTGCCGGCCCACTCACATAATATATGCGGCTTTTACACAAACATAAGTGAATGCAATCATACTTGGTCAATAGCCATACAGGTCACACTGAGGGTGGCCGCATAAACAACTTTAACACTGTTACAAATATGCGCCACACTGTGAACCCACATCAAACAAGAATGACAAACACAGAACATCCGCACCGTAACACAACATAAACACAACAGAACAAATACCCAGAACCCCTTGCAGCACTAACTCTTCTGGGACGCTACAATATACACCCCCCAGCTACCACCAAAAGTTGATATTTACCTCAGAAGGCTGCAAATAGAAAAGAGGCATTCAATTTTTTATTTAAATTTTATTTAATATACCATTGATGTTTTTCCGTTGGTTTTTTGAAAGTTTATTTTGCACTATTAAGTTATATAAGTGTTGCTTGTTCAATATTCAATGCAAAACTTGTTTGGGTCCCTATTAAAAGGTTAATTTGTTCAACCTTGGCCCACGGCTTTGTTCAGTTTAAAATTTTGGCCCACTCAGTATTTGAGTTTGACCCCCCTGCTCTACACCCTCTCACACATTCTGTGAGCATTATGTTTACTCTTCCATTCTCTTTATTTCACTATGTCCCTTGTAGTCAAGGTTTAAGTCGCAAAGCAGGTACGTAATGACCCAATTTCCCATCTTGACCCCCACTCTCCCTTGTTTTTCTCCTGGAAACATTGCAAAAACTCACCTCAAAGAACTTTTTAAGCATGTCTGCCTGCAGCTTATCAAAGACGAGGAAGTCCTTCTCTTCAACAAGCTTGTCTCTGTAGACGCGGTTCGACTCGTGCATGTAGATTTTCAGCAGGTCCACAGGGGTTTTCAGGCACTCCCATGTGCTGAAGAGAATGCCCTGGGCAGGATGTAGTGAAGGGAGATTGGTGTTCCATTCAACAGGCAGATTTGGCACATTTAAACATGATAGACATGTTGGACGGTAAGGCAAATGGACAAAGGTAAGCTAAATAATGCACTTAATCATGTAGGCAGGTGTCAAATCAATTGCAATTGACACATTTTAAGTCTTGTTCCTAGATTTTGTTTTTTCTTACTTGTAAGTTTTAGTTTTTCTTTTCATTTTAATGGCATTTTTCTGTCCTGCTTTTTTGCTCCCTTCCAATTTAAATGTTGTTTTCCCAGCATTGAGATGTGGTGTCTGCTGTTTTAGACACCCTGAGTTGTTCATTATTATTATGTAGTTTTTGCAATTTGTTTTCAGCTTTTCTTATTCATATACTGTATTGTTCAAGTAAACTGTGTTGTACAAAATCCGTTGTCTCCGTTGGGTTCCACTGCAGAATCTTCATATCTATTATCTTTGTATTTACCGTATTTTTCAGAGTATAAGTCGCACCGGAGTATAAGTCGCACCTGCCGAAAATGCATGATAAAGAAGGAAAAAAACATTAGGCAACTTTCATAAATTATGAAAAATACAATATCTATATACCACTATCCCTCATGGAGGGCTGGAGGCTATGTCGGCTGACATGTAGCAACAGGAAGGGCACACTGGACTGATAACCAGTCAATCATAATGCACAAAACAAACAGTTGTTCATGAAGAAGACCTTCATAACATGATGACTTTCCACAGACCATGCAGTTAAGACTGAACTACAATACAACACCTGTCATTGACCAAACAAAATGTACAATGAAGAAATAAACCCCTGCATTGTTGAAGCAGAGAAGTAAGCTGACAGGTACAAAAGTCTACACTATGCGTCCCCAAACTACAGCCCGCGGACTGGATCCAACCCTCCATATGTGTGTGCGTGTGTGTGTGTGTGTGTATGTGTGTGTGTGTGTGTGTGTGTGTGTGTGTGTGTGCGTGTATATATATATATATATATATATATATATATATATATATATATATATATATATATATATAGCCGAGGTTGCTGTGGTTTATCCGTTAAACAGTGCTCATACAGGAAAAAACACACAGAGGCTATTTCATCCCTACAGGTCTGTTTCACAGGTTTCCCTGCTCTTCAGGGGAGTTTATTGAAGCGTGTGTGGCTGTCAGATATGTATAGGGTACATTATATGGGGGCGTGGCAATTGCTGAACGTGTTACATAGCAGTGCCCTGCCTCTGTGCCGACATGATGAGACCAATTCGTTGCGTTTGTTTAAAGGGGAACATTATCACAATTTCAGAAGGGTTAAAACAATTACAAATCAGTTCCCAGTGGCTTATTTTATTTTTCGAAGTTTTTTTCAAAATATTACCCATCACGCAATATCCCTAAAAAAAGCTTCAAAGTGCCTGATTTTAACCATCGTTATATACACCCGTCCATTTTCCTGTGACGTCACACAGTGATGCCAATACAAACAAACATGGCGCATAGAACAGCAAGGTATACCGACATTAGCTCGGATTCAGACTCGGATTTCAGCGGCTTAAGCGATTCAACAGATTAGGCATGTATTGAAACGGATGGTTGTAGTGTGGAGGCAGGTAGCGAAAACGAAATTGAAGAAGAAACTGAAGCTATTGAGCCATATCGGTTTGAACCGTATGCAAGCGAAACCGATGAAAACGACACGACAGCCAGCGATACGGGAGTATGTGTTTGTTTGGCATTAAAGGAAACTAACAACTATGAACTAGGTTTACAGTATTTGAAATACATTTGGCAACAACATGCACTTTGAGAGTGCAGAAAGCCCATTTCAGGCGCGCTAAGAACATATATTTTTCCACGATTTCAGCACTCAGGTTAACCATACCTAAATAGACACAAAATACTGCATTACACAAGACTACCGAATGTACTCGAATGATTGAAAAAAATAAATGTTTTTAAGCTAAATTACTGGTAAACACAGTTTATGTATAATAATTTACGTAAAACCGCGAGTAATGAATAAAGTTTTCATCAATTAATATATTCTGTAGACATACCCTCATCCGCTCTCTTTTCCTGAAAGCTGATCTGTCCAGTTTTGGAGTTGATGTCAGCATCTGCTTTGAGTGTCGCAGAATATCCACACATTCTTGCCATCTCTGTCGTAGCATAGCTTTCGTCGGTAAAGTGTGCGGAACAAACGACTGACCATTTCGTCAGCTTTCCCCACAGCCTCGTATTTTGAACAAATTTCGTCCAATTTCTTGCCACTTTCGCATCTTTGGGCCACTGGTGCAACTTGAATCCGTCCCTGTTCATGTTGTTACACCCTCCGACAACACACCGACGAAAGTGAGAAAATGGCGGATTGCTTCCCGATGTGACGCCACAACGTGACGTCATCGCTCCAAGAGCGAATAATAGAAAGGCGTTTAATTCGCCAAAATTCACCCATTTAGAGTTCGGAAATCGGTTAAAAAAATATATGGTCTTTTTTCTGCAACATCAAGGTATATATTGACGCTTACATAGGTCTGGTGATAATGTTCCCCTTTAATGTGGACATGCTGGGGTGGTATATAATTAAAAAAAAATATTTCAGGCAAAGGTTACATCTTTTAGTTGCACTGTTGTATGGTGAGATAGATGCGACCATTCGCCATCTCATAGAGTAATCAATGTTATTGTCTTTAGGAGTTCATATGTATTTGCTCAGCTCTGTGGAGTTCCTGAGTTGGGGCCTACGGAATGATGCTGTGTGATTGTTATAATGGGTTTTGAAGGTATGAGCCCGATATATGTCTTTGTGTTTGAGTTGTCTTTGCGGGTGACGTTGGCTTGATAGACGACTGATGCTTTCAAACAGTCTCCGTTATGTGGGCAGTTAAGCCTTTGTCTGCAATTGCAGTTACCTGTGGAGTTGGGGTTGTTAGTGGTGTTGGCTGTCTGTTTAGGTGTGCTCAGTATCTTTTTGTTGTGTGTGTCAATGGTTTGTTTTATATTCATCATGCAGCTGTAACTAAGGCCCTGTCTACATTAAGCCGGATAGCTCCTTAAACGAATAATTATTTAGCCTAAGTGCCGTGTCAGCCACACTAACCAATCATTTAAGGTTCCTCTACATGGATAATTTTTTACACAGGTAAGTGCGCCATCTATTTCTTGAATCTCCGGCTCTTAGCTCTGTGTGGACTCATTGATCGTTTACAAACTGACTTTGGAGAGGAAGTGATGTCAGAAAGACAGCACCCCACACAGGCAGTGACGTCAGTATGAACGCGCCACATCCAGCTTCATAATAACCGGTTTCGTAACTCGGAGGTAACCACTGGAAATATGGAGGGGAGTCATCCAGACATGCCCGTGTTTCTCCTTCTTCTACATGTACAGACACTTGTGGAAATCACACATGAACACCTTAAGAGAAGGAAATGCGCAATTGCAGCTATTTCGGATACAACACATCACAGACGGCAACATAGCAATGTTGAGCGACGGTTTTGGATAAGGCCTGGAAGAATGGCAGCCTGGTGGGATATGTTTGTCAATGAGTGTGTTGTGCCAGAGGAATGGCAAGAGAACTTTCGAATGTCCAGGTCAGCTGTGATTGTCCATTTTTTTGAAGGAGAGACAACGAGAATGCGGGCTCCCGTGGATGTGATAAAAAAGGTAGAGTGCGCTTTATATTACCTGGCCGACAAGGGAAGACTACGGAAAACAGCGAATGCCTTTGGACTGGCAAAGCAGACTGTATCAGTTATTGTCCGCCATGTATGGCGAGACATTACGTCTAGGTCCAGAGTATATAAAGTCACCAAAAAAGAATGGACAATGAAGGTGAAGGCAAAAGAGTGAGGAGTGTCCTGACCAAATATCTAGATCCCTAGTTTGATAGATGTAAAATGTTCTTTATTATAAACTGAGATAATTGTTTTTGGTGCTAAAAAAAGAAAGGTTTAAAGTCATCCAACACCTTCAATCACTGTCCCTGAAAACCTCAAATAAAGCCAGAAATCTTGGGGTTATTTTAGATTCTGATTTACATTTCGACAGTCACATCAAATCACTAACAAAATCGGCCTACTATCACCTCAAAAATGTAACAAGACTTAGAGGGCTCATGTCAGCTCAAGACTTAGAAAAACTTGTACATGCCTTTATTACCAGTAGGCTAGACTATTGTAATGGTCTACTTGCAGGTCTTCCCAAAAAAACTGTCAGGCAGCTACAGCTTGTTCAGAACGCTGCTGCTAGAGTTCTAACAAAGACCAAAAAATGTGAGCACATTACACCAATTCTTAAATCCTTACATTGGCTCCCTGTACATCAGAGAATTGATTTCAAAATCCTCCTGCTCACATATAAATCACTACATGGTCTAAGGCCGAAGTATATCACTGATATGCTCCCACTAAATAAGCCCTCTAGATCACTAAGATCTTCTGAGACCAATCTGTTAGCGGTTCCCAGAGTAAACTCAAATCAAGGGAGAGCATCATTCAGTCACTATGCAACAAATAGCTGGAATAAACTTCCTGAAGATGTCAGACTTTCCCCAACTCTGACTACTTTTAAAACTAGACTGAAAACTTTTATGTTCACCTTAGCTTTCAGCTAAATCTTTTAATCTTTTAACTTTTAACGTCCACACTGTTTTTAATTTTATTGTCTGCATTTTAATTTTGCTTTTATTTTCTTTCATTTCACTTTGTTGCCTGTGAAGCACTTTGAGTCTGCCTTGTGTATGAAAAGTGATATACAAATAAAGTTGCCTTGCCTTGCCTCGCCTTTATCACATTGTTTACTTTCACATGTTCATTCAAGATTTGATTAATTTATGATGGCTACAAAAGGGCCTCACAGCACACTGGATTCAAGTTAATTGAAATACCACAACACTGGATATTGTTCAGATAAGTTAAATTATCATAATAATAATTTTCCGCGCATGCGTACTAGGTCGAGTTACGCCGGCGGACGGAGGGGGGAGGGGGTCTTAAACGATGGCATTGTGTGTGTGTGGACAAGGATAAGGTTAGGTGGGATATACCCTGTATAACCTTAGTGTAGAAGCAGCCTAAGTTTCAAAGTGTTCCTGTTGAATATCTTCCTGAGTACGTGTTTTTTGGGGAAGTGCCTGTCAATGAGTGCAAAGAATTTATGTCCAATATTTGTGCTGACATTTTTGCTGAATGGTGGGGTTGTACCAAAGTATGTTGTCCCGTTTCCTGGTTTTTCTTGTTTTAGTTGCTGGTTGGTCGTATTGGAGGGTGTATTGGTATCCATTTTCGTGAGTGCTTTTTGGTATGGAGGTGTTGCTAGGTTGAATGATTCTCTGTCTGATGACAGGGTTGTCAGCCTCTTGTTGATGCCGGCTGGGATTTTCCTGGTTGTGACAGGCGGTTGGTTGCTGTCACAGTGTACATATTGTAATGTGGTGTCGGGTTTTGTAAATGGCCGGTATGTGGTTTTGCTCAGGTTAAGTGTTTGTTTGCCTCGGTTGTGATCCTTAGTTCGTTATTTTTGAACATGCGCCATATTTATTTTTGTATGTTTTGTATATGTTTGTGTGTGAGTGTGTGTGTGTGTGTGTGTGTGTACAAATAGATAGCCTGGCCAGTTTCTTTTAACCCAATGTGGCCCCCAAGTCAAAACGTTTGGGGACCTCTAATCTACACAACTGAGCATCTGACAAAGTGCAAGGTTGACATCGTCAAGAAAACACTCAACTTGAAGAAGCAGAGGTCAGTTCAAGGCTCAAAGAAGCAAAGAAGCAGAGGAATTGTAACAATTACATTGCAATGCAAAGGATTGCTGAACAAGAAGATATGGAATTGGAAACTTCACCACACTGACCATAAGTGGTTGAATTTGGAGAAAGACAAGAATACTCATTTATTTTCCAACAGTAACAACACCTATTTTACCACAGCAAATGATACAACAACAGTTTTTTTTACTAAAGTAGTTATTTAGAATCAGAATCAGAATCAGCTTTATTGTCATTACGCAAGGTAACGAGATTGAGGCCATGCAGTGCGATGTGTGCATGCTAGAAAAACAATGTGCAAATATATAAAAATATAAAAAATGTAGAAGTGCAATGAATATGGTGTGAAATGAATATATACATGAAAAAACAAAACAAAAAAAAAACAGGGTGGTTGATGGAATGGGTTATTGCACCGAAGAGAAGGCAGTTATGAGGGACAATGGGGCAGTCCGTTCAGGATGGTTATGGCCCTGGGGAAGAAGCTGTTCTTTAGCCTGTTTGTTTTGGTTTTAATGCACCTGTAGCGCTTCCCAGAGGGCAGCAGGTGGAACAGGTCAGAGCCAGGGTGGGTGCTGTCCTTGATGATGGCACTGGCTCTGTTGAGGCAGCGGGAGGTGTAGATGTCCGTCAGAGAGGGGAGAGGGCGGCCGATGATCTTCTGAGCCGTCTTGACCACTCTTTGCACTCTTAGTTACCCATTTATCTTGAATCTATATTTATTTAACTAATTTCATTTTTACTTTATTATTAACTTGTATGTATAAAAAAAAAATGTTTTACTCTTATTAATAAATTATCCATTTTTACTACTTATCTTCTATTTATTTTTTTACATTTTACTCTCCTTTTAATATTAGCTATACTCTGTCCATCAATGTGCTTATTTTTTATTCGGGCCTAATTATCGATTGTATGTTTATTATGTTTATTATTACAAAACCCAAAACCAATGAAGTAAGCACGTTGTGTAAATCGTTAATAAAAACAGAATACAATAATTTGCAAATCCTTTTCAACCTATATTCAATTGAATAAACTGCAAAGACAAGATACTTAACATTCGAACTAGTAAACTTTGTGATTTTTTGCAAATATTAGCTCATTTGGAATTTGATGCCTGCAACATGTTTCAAAAAAGCTGGCACAAGTGGCAAAAACAACTGAGAAAGTTGAGGAATGAGCATCAAACACTTATTTGGAACATCCCACAGGTGAACAGGCAAATTGGGAACAGATGGGTGCCATGAGTAGCTGAGATAGGCTCCAGCGCCCCCGCGACCCCGAAGGGAATAAGCGGTAGAAAATGGATGGATGGATGAATGGGTGCCATGATTGGGTATAAAAGCAGCTTCCATGAAATGCTCAGTCATTCACAAACAAGGATGGGGCGAGGGTCACCACTTTGTGAACAAATGCGTGAGCAAATTGTCGAACAGTTTAAGAACAACATTTCTCAACGAGCTATTGCAAGGAATTTAGGGATTTCACCATCTACGGTCAGTAATATCATCAAAAGGTTCAGAGAATCTGGAGAATTCACTGCACGTAAGCGATGATATTACGGACCTTCAATACCTCAGGCGGTACTGCATTAAAAAGTCAGTGTGTAAAGGATATCACGACATGGGCTCAGGAACACTTCAGAAAACCACTCTCAGTAACTACAGTTTGTCGCTACATCTGTAAGTGCAAGTTAAAACTCTACTATGCAAAGCGAAAGCCATTTATCAACAACACCCAGAAACCCTGCCGGCTTCGCTGGGCCCGAGCTCATCTAAGATGGACTGATGCAAAGTGGAAAAGTGTTCTGTGGTCTGACGAGTCTACATTTCAAATTGTTTTTGGAAACTGTGGACGTCGTGTCCTCCGAACCAAACAGGAAAAGAACCATCCGGATTGTTATAGGCACAAAGTTCAAAAGCCAGCGTCTGTGATGGTATGGGGGTGTATTACTACCCAAGGCATGGGTAACTTACACATCTGTGAAGGCACCATTAATGCTGAAAGGTGCATACAGGTTTAGGAGCAACATATGTTGCCATTCAAGAAATGTCTATTTCATGGACGCCCCTACTTATTTCAGCAAGACAATGCCAAGCCACATTTTGCACGTGTTACAACAGCGTGGCTACGTAGTAAAAGAGTGCGGGTACTAGACTGACCTGCCTGTAGTCCAGACCTGTCTCCCATTGAAAATGTGTGGCGCATTATGAAGTGTAAAATAGGACAACGGAGACCCCGGACTGTTGAACAACTTAAGCTGTACATCAAGCAAGAATGGGAAAGAATTCCACCTGAAAAGCTTCAAAAATTGGTCTCCTCAGTTCTCAAACGTTTACTGAGTGTTGTTAAAAGGAAAGGCCATGTAGCACAGTGGTAAAAAATGCCCCTGTGCCAACTTTTTTTAAATGTGTTGCTGCCATTAAATTCTAAGTTAATGATTATTTGCAAAAACAAAATTAATTATCTCAGTTCGAACATTAAATGTCTTGTCTTTTTTAGTGTAATCAATTGAATATAAGTTGAAAAGGATTTGCAAATCATTGTATTCTGTTTTTATTTATGATTAACACAATGTGCCAACTCCACTGGTTTTTGTATTTTGTATTATTATTGTTATTATTATTTATTTTTCGCGATTTTATTGGAAAAAACAACAACATTAAACATTATTTCTATTGAATACCTATCTATTGCTCCACATTCTTTATTTGTGTTTCTCTCCCTATTGGAAAACTGTGACATGTAAACACAGGACGTGAACAAACAGTACGATGTGTAAATGCAAACACATCCATTATTTTAAGTGTCACATGTTAAACATAAGATGTGAACCAAAATATCAGTAAATGTTGACGTGAAAAAGGAGGTGTAGGACTGAAAAGGCTTGCTTCTTCTTACTACTTTTCTGACATATCAAATTGTATATGGATAGGATAGGATAACTCTAATCATGTGATTATCGTTAATGTACCGTAACTTTGTCAAGCAGGTTTGAAATAAACTATGACCATGGCCATGCAGTTGAGCAGGAATCCACACAATTATCATTGCCATTGGAATGAGAGAAGGGCACCCAAGCAGTGTCACCCTGGAGGCTGAAACAGAGGCAAACAGATGTTCCGCGCTCCCAGCCCCAGAACCTTTCCAATCAACAGAATCATCTCAGAGGAGGGCCAAGCCAGTTTAATCGGATCTGCCTTCATATTTGAGCCCACTGGATGTGAGAATTGGCTGCTAAATCCATTGTGTAATGGGCCAGATGGGAGGTGTGTTGTGTGGCGATGAGTGTACTGAACATTCACACTGAGCTGAAATATTGCCACTACCGGGGATGTGAATGTTTTCCGCAAGTACTGTATGTATCACCTCATACATTAACTTTTATTACATCCTTTTTTTTTCCAAATGTTCACTGCTTAATGGTGTGAATAACTAGATTCCACACTTTAAGCGTGACAGAACAACAACAAATCACTTTATGTTGACTCATTGTAGCTGTCACAAAAAAGCCCAACCAAGCTACACAGTCCTTCACAATTGTTCATTTTGATAATGTGCTCTGTCATTTCTATGCTGTGAGTTGTATAAACCAAAATAACAAATCCATATCATAATGTTTTCTAGCATCCTTTGACCCTTATGTTTCAAAAGGATGATGCACAAACAAAACCACCTAAGCCAGGGGTGTCAAACGTACGGCCTGCGGGCCGGATCAGGCCCTCAAACAGGTTTATCCGGGCCGCGTAATGAGTTTGCCAAGTATAAAAATTACCGTATTTTTCTGACTATAAATCGCAGTTTTTTTCATAGGAGCGACTTATATGTGAAATTATTAACACATTACCGTAAAATATCAAATAA
Source organism: Nerophis lumbriciformis (assembly GCF_033978685.3). Classification (NCBI taxonomy): domain Eukaryota; kingdom Metazoa; phylum Chordata; class Actinopteri; order Syngnathiformes; family Syngnathidae; genus Nerophis; species Nerophis lumbriciformis. Next base: position 22,845,784 of record NC_084558.2, on the reverse strand, counting down.
TATTATTTATCTCATTCACGTAAGAGACTAGACGTATAAGATTTCATCGGATTTAGGGATCAGGAGTGACAGATTGTTTGGTAAACGTATAGCATGTTCTATATGTTATAGTTATTTGAATGACTCTTACCATAAAATGTTACGTTAACATACCAGGCACGTTTTCAGTTGGTCATTTATGCCTCATATAACGTACACTTATTCAGCCTGTTGTTCACTATTCTTTATTTATTTTAAATTGCCTTTCAAATGTCTATTCTTGGTGTTGGGTTTTATCAAATAAATTTCCACAAAAATGTGACTTATATATGTTTTTTTCCTTCTTTATTATGCATTTTCGGCCGGTGCGACTTATACTCCAGAGCGAATTATAGTACAAAAAATACGGTAGCTCCTTTTTTTTTTTAAACAAAAGAAACTGCTATTCTAAATGTGTCCACTGGATGTCACAATAGCAATTCTGTTAGGCAAAGAAACCGTTTATACCGGGGCCAAGCAAGATGCACACAGTAAAGGGGGACTGTGGCTCCTCCTCCTCGATCCACATGAAACTTAAAACCTTCCGTTTTATTTCTTCTGCTTCAAACACATCATCATTTGGCACCCTTACTCCCCCAAAATGTCTCTGTCAAACACGAAAAAAGTGAACTTAACCCTTTTGAATAGTTTTTACCTCCGTTTCTTATGGTTTGTTGAGTTAGCTCTGGATTGATAGGTGGACATGACAAAGGAGGTATTTGATACCTAGAAGAGTTTACATGTTGTGTTTTTGTTCAATCCCAGAAAGACTGTGTGGAGGGAGGCGTGGCCTGCGGGCTTGCAGCGGAATGGGGTGTGCCAGGACCGGCCTCGAAGTCAGCGACAGGTGCGTAGATGGCCCAGGTGGACCTTATTATCTAATCACCTGTCACTCTGTTTAAGCAGCAGCTGGGAGGAGAGACATTGTTGGAGCTGGCGTGAGAGCGAGAGTGTGCCTGTCACAGCGAAGAGACAATTGCTGGAAAGCAAGCCAGAGACTTGATCGAAAAATAAAACTGTATTGAACCTGAACCGGGCTATCATGTCGGTGCTTGGTGGTCCAAAGAACCCACTGGGGGGCAACCTCCACAGACTGACTTCAGTTTAATCCTGGCTTTGTAGATACACTGAGACAAAGTCCAAGCTCATTGTGTTTTTGAAACTGCACCAATTTCCTCAGAATTTTCAACAAATTTGAAGTGTATTGTCCAGAGGATTACTTGTGATTTGTACGTTTTCGGAATATGCTTGTTCTATTTTTAGCCAAAGTAAAACAAAGAAAACAACCTGGAGTTGCCTTTATTCTTAAGTTATAATGATTTTTACCATTACAGCCCACTTGGGAATAGATTTTCCCCCATGCGGCCCCTGAGCTAAAATTACTTTGACACCCATGACCTAAGCGGTGTTGCCTATTTCCTAAAAAAAAAAGAAAAGTAAAACGTTTTGTTGATGACTGGTGTGCACATTCTCACATCAAGTTGTGTTTTTATAGATCAAAACATTTTCTGCAGACAATACCGTATGCAAGATGTTGGCTCTGTTTTGTGCGTTCGCAAGTTTTACACATATGGCAATTGGTGGAAATGATCAGTGTTGGGACTAACGCGTTAGAAAGTAACGCGTTACTGTAACGCTGTTAGTTTCGGCGGTAACTAGTAATTAACACGTTATTTTTTATATTCAGTAACTCAGTTACCGTTACTACATGATGCGTTACTGCGTTATTTTACGTTATTTTTTATGTAGTATCGGCTAGAAACAGAAGATCTGAGTGTGTTTTATTGCAGCGAAGCAGTGACGTGCTTCTGAATCTTCCTCTGCGCTCTGTGTGTGTGTGTCTGGGTGTGGGAAGGGGAGGGGAAGGTAGGGGACAAGGGGGGTGCGCAATACAACGTAAACCGTTGGCCAACCAAAAAGTAACCACAGAATACTATCGGTATAGCGTTCTGTGGTTACTTTTTGGTTGGCCAAGTGGACGTGACGACAGGGGGCGTGTCTTAAGTCCGGCTGGAAATCGGGAGAAATTTGGGAGAATGGTGGTCCCGGGGAGAGGCACTGCAATTCAGAAGGGTTGGCAAGTATGAGATATTCTCACTTATTTTCTTTTGTCGAGCACAAAGAAAATAACATTTTAGTTAAATGTAAGTTGTGTCTTGGATCAAAGATCCCGTCTACTGCCCAAAACAACAATTCAAATCTGCTTGGTTAGGCTTTGTGTATGTCACGTGTGCCTTCCTTAGGTGAAGCCAGGTTTACAGCTATGTTGTTATTATGCTGTTTGTTACTTATGTATGTTATGTTGCAGCTATTTAAAATAGTTTTGCAAATTTGTTCTGGCCTGAAATAAATTGGCCCTTTGAAACATATCTTTGTCTTTGTGTGTTGTATGAAGACCACATTGCTTAGCAGAGTTCAGTGATGCAAATGCATGTCAAG